>NW_028247762.1:165000-286470 GCF_964263255.1 Lissotriton vulgaris | reverse complement strand
ATTGAGTACTTGATTGACAATAGGTTGAGCAACTGTGAAGGAAGAAAATCTAATATTATATTGAAGAAAAGAAGGAATTAAATGACAATATTTGAAAACCGATTTTTATACATAATAAAAATACTGCAAACAGAAACCCAGCTGCTAACCTTTGCTTTATATCTGATAGATACCGAAGGTCGGCAAAGTGTTAACTCATCCACAGACAGGGCCGGCTATAGCGCTGGTGGCGCCCGACACCAAAAGCATTTATGGCTCCCCTACACCTATCGAATTCCCTCCTATTACAGGTAAAAAGTGCCCCTTATCTCTTCAATCTAAAGTTATTGTTAAACACATCACCCCCCCTACCTGAGGTCAGCCCCCCTCCAGGTCAGCGCCCAGTGCGGCCGCACTAGTCGCACTGCCCTAAAGTCGGCCCTGTCCACAGAAAGGTTTCACTTTTGACACATTGTGCAGTATGGGAGAGGCATTGACCAATCAGGGGTTAGAAGCTGGCAGAGAAGGCGTGCATTGACTCTGCTGAATGTGACCACAGACCTCCCCTCTAGAATTTGATTACAACCCTAACACTCTTATGTGGGCAGAACAAGTCTTCTAAAAAATCTACTTTGGACTGGGCTAATGCCACAATAACCTACTTTTGGTGCCGGTGCAAATCCTTAAAAAAACTATAGGTAGGAATGCATTTAAAGGGACTACATGTTGTGGAGGCTTATTACAGTTTCACTTCTTCAACAACAAAAACATTGTTACCAATTCCTACATATATTCCACCATGCACGAAGCTGCTTATAGGGTCACTGGGATTGTTAATAGTTTAATGGATTTTATGGTAGACCCAACATTAGGTTTTTCTTTACTCTTTAAGGGTAAGATAAAATATCTACATCTACACATGAATACTCTTTTAAATAAATAATAATTGTTGTTTTTCAATGTTTTCCATAGTCTCCCTGTTCCCATGATTGGACATAGTTGACACCTGCATATAGTTGGCAATAGGGGGCATGCTTTGTTACTTTGATAACTGAGCACATATAAACATGGTATACATCAGGTGAGGAGGAAGAACCTGCCGGTGCCCAGTAGCTCAACTGTAGGCCTTAAAATTGAACCTAACTCATTCCACTCCATCCAGGCGCGCAACGCCTATTGGACTCACAGAGCTTCAGCCCCCACCCCGTCGTGTGTGGCAGCTTCCCGGGCACACACACAGCCGCACCCGAGCACTTCACAGGTCTTTAAAAGACCATTTGCATGTTAATGAGGCTTTGTTGTTGTTTTACCCTTTCTAAGAGCCCCTGCAGCTCCACTCTGCCTATTGCTTGAAGATCCAGCCCCCCCCCCCCAAAATGTTTTTCTTAGCCCCTTCGAAATGTGGCTCTAGTTACGCCTCTGACTCCACCTGCTGTGTTCGTCTCTTGTCGACCAAATTCTACTGAAAAAAGAAGCTTACCTAATATTAAAATTCAACACTACCCAAACGGGGTTAAATTCACTTTCCGAAATTTCGAGGCTATAATGTATCCCCGTTTAACTACAACTCCCAGAATGCCACGCACCCGGCTCGCCATGATGTAGGCGCCCGCTACAGCCACCAGGCGTCTCCAACGTAAGCAGTCCTGGTTCGCCTGTGCGAGAGGAAGGTTAGTGTTTTCCATGCTCCGACGAGTTAACTCTGCTCAACACTCGCAACCACAACTGAGTTAACCCCCACCCTCCCATTCTTGCTTTACAGCGCGAGTAAACAGCGCTGCCGAAAAGGATTGGGAAAACTCATTCCCGCTGCAAACAGAGACCGGGTCCCACAAAGAAACACACGGCATGGCGACCGCCGCCCTGTGTCCAAGCCCGATACTCTAGGTATGTGCTTTTTAAATAATTTCATTCTTTTCCACTAATGTCCAAGTATTCTGAACTAGAATTATGACCAAAACTGAGCGCGACCTCAATTTTCCCTTAGGTCGCACAAACTAAGTAGGACGAGCCAAATGAGGAATTGAAGTAAATATCCACGCTTGACTCAAGATAAGGTATGAACATGCTGCCTTGGGGTCTGTAGCAGTCACTTTGTTGCACTCGAGATGGCCTTCTAAGCCCTCGCACTAATGTCTTACAGATTTAAACTTCACTCCAATCAATTCGCGGTGCACAGTGCCATGTGCCCAATCTAGTCCACGAGAGCCCTCCGCTCCGGATATAAAGGTAAATCAAACTACCTGAACACAGCAATAGTGGGGATTCTTTTAGAAATACAAAATCTTAAAAACAAACTTCACTTCTATCTTTTGTGCAGAATTATAACACTGAGAGAGCCCTGAGGAGAATCTGCAATTATTTACAGATTCGAAACGCGTCGGCAAGACGGCAGACAAATTCCAATAATATCAGTACCCCCTTTGTGTTGGGTTTATAAATTCGTTGGTTTGAAATAATTTGATTGGTTTTTTTGATTACTGCCTTTCACATCCTTTTGTTTACCAAATTTCTGGTTAACAGTGCCCTGACTAGCTCTCAAGAATCAACTATTGTTTATAGAGTCAAGAAATACCATTTTCATGAGAAGTTTGTTATGTACAGTATATGTGATACATGTTCAGTTGGCGTAAATATGTGTAAATGTTTTTGTATTCTTTCGTGAATTCTTTTGTAAATATTTTCTCTGCAAGTGATTACAAAGTGTTTTTCTTGCCCATGGAATTGTTACATTCCAAGTAAAAATATATGAATAAAAGGGTTAAATAATATTACCCATACAAACAAATTGACCTGGCCTTTTGTTTGTCAGTCTCACTAGCTTGTTGCGAGACGAAATAAGTGGGAGGGCTAGCAAATTGTCTTTTGCAGTGTTCGTCTCTTGAGGCATGGTGTACGCCTGCAAGATTCTGATTGCGTTTTTCTGTTAAAGAGGTGCATATGCTTACCACCATGTGAAGGTCGGCTGCATTAAAGGCTGTTGACAGGACCAATATATAGAGACAATTGCCGCATTGCCATGCTTTTGGCGAAACACTGACTGGCCCAGATCCACAAACTGATCTTGCTCTAGAATTGGTTGAGTTACCAGATTTGCCATACATTTGATCTTGTAGATACATTTCATACTGACCTTATATGCTAGAATTTGAAAGGATCAAGGTTGGAGTTGTTCAACTTTTGCAAATGTAATGTGCACATGCAATTGTGAGTTATATGTGCTTAGTGTTAGCAAGGAATGTATACCAGGAGTATGCATAAACTCTGAGATGCTTGGAGGAGTGCCTAGGGCAATGCAATGCCAATTCACTAACCACCCACAGAGTTATATATTTTTGGGGAATTCACAAACATCTAGGTCAGCACTTAAAATGAACATCCTGGGGCGTATTTAAGAGAGGCTTGGGTCACGTTTGCACCACACAAAGTGGCACATGCATGATGCAAGCCTCTAAGCCATATTTATGAAGCCATGCAAAACCACTTTGCGTATCTTTGGATGGCTTCAAAAACAGTGCCAGCTGGTTTGGTTTGAAAGTGGTGAGCCAAGAATGTGCGATATACATAAAAACGTTTCCTTTTGTACAGATCTCATCTGAGCTTATATATTTCATGGCGCTCTCATGTGTGATAGTGATGTCATTAGAAGAGTGAGAGCGTCTTGAAATGCGTGAGCTCAGATGTGCTCTATACAAAAAGGTATCCATTTGTACAGCGCCCATACTGAGCTTACGTATTTCAAGGTGCTCTCATATGTGTTAATGACTTTATTAGCACATACGAGAGCGCCTTGAACTATGTGAGCTCTATACGAAAATGTTTTCTTTTGTACTGCGACCCATCATGAGCTTACTGATTTCAAGGCGCTCTTACATGTGTTAATTACTTCATTAGCACATGTGAGAGCATTTTGCCATAAAGCTCCTTCTGTTTGCATTGAGGCTCAAGGCTGGATCCAAAGATGTCGGGATCCAGCCACGAGGCTGAAAGCAAACACACTACACCACCACATGGATTACAGTAGGCGCAAGGCGAACCCTCAGGTCCGAGCCCAACTTACCTGCAGGTTGCGCTGGCTGGCACTGGACAGTAATAAAAAATGAAGGAAAAAAAAAAAGAAAACTTACCTGCCACCCCCACCGTTATGGTATCTGCTTCGGATACACAAGCTCCCAGTCTCCCCTGCGTCAATCCAGACGCTGCTTTCAAGCTGGTAATACCCAGTATGAGAGAAGCACCTGGATTGGACGGAGCGGGCTGGTTTTACGCTCCAACAGGGACTGGGAGCCTGTGCCGGCTGTTCTCCATCCAACAGCCTGGAGATATGTAAGTGCCCATGACGGTTGGGCCGTCCTAAAACAGCTGGGCAAACCCTCATGCGCTCTTGCAGTGCTCGCCACTCCTCCTCCAGCTCGCTGCGGTCAGAAAATGGCCCGCCCCCATGACTAGGGCATGCTCTATCAGGAAGAATAAAATGATAATTCAATTGCTTTATTATCATTTTATTTTACATGTTTTCATCTGCTGACTCCAGCAGTGGGGTGACGCTCCTCCGCCAGAATGGAGGAGCCGCTGCTGTTCAAATATCCTAAGGTAACACAGCGCAAATTGCTGCGTTGCCTCACTCTGTGGTAGGGGTGCGTTCCATGGGCATGGAGCTGCCTT
The DNA here is from genome assembly GCF_964263255.1 of Lissotriton vulgaris. Lineage (NCBI taxonomy): Eukaryota > Metazoa > Chordata > Amphibia > Caudata > Salamandridae > Lissotriton > Lissotriton vulgaris. The sequence goes on along the minus strand of NW_028247762.1, from coordinate 281,826 downwards.
ACTCTGTGGTAGGGGTGCGTTCCATGGGCATGGAGCTGCCTTACTCTGCGCAAGGGAGGCGTTCCATGGGCATCGCAGTGGGTGTTCCACGCAACTCCAAAGGTTTTTTACGCATTCCCAGATTTACAAAGACTTGTAAACCTAGGGATTTGCGTCAAAATCTTACACCTCTCCAAGTGAGGCCTAACAGGAAGAAATATCTTTATTTCTCCTCATTTCTTCCTCTTTCTTGGTGTGCTGCATTCTGCAGCACACCTAAAAAGAGGAAAAAGCCTCTCAGCATTGTTTTTGTGCAGAAAGTTGTCCTTTCATGCACAAAAATAATCCTGCCTACAACACAGGCACACTTGTACCATAGTGCAAGGGTGCCTGCATTGGCATTGCGCTGTCAAAACGGCGCCAGTGCAGGGGAAAGGCCAGGAATGTGTCGCATTGGATGAATACAGTGCATTCCTGCCCTTTCTCAGTGACACAGGGCAGCGCAGCAAGGTGACTTGCTGTGCTGCCCTACAACACTAATTTCATAAACATCTGGTACATGCATCATTGTTGCCGTTTGCGATTCCTTAATTGCGAAAATTAAGGAATTGCAATTAAGGAATCGCAAACGGCAATGCATCAAAAATTCGCAATTTTTTTAGCGATTCCTTATTTTTCCTTAATTGCGATTCACAATTTGCGAATCGCAATTAAGGAATCCCTTCACATTGTGCATGTGTGTGCACAACATGACAGTTTGAAAAATGCACAAAATTGCATTTTTCAGATTTTTCGCAAATTACCATGAGGTCCAACCTCATGGTAATTTTTCCTCCTAATTGCGAATTCGCAATTTTTTTAGGTGTCATGCATCGCATTTAAGGAATCGCAAATTGCGATTCCTTAAACGCAATCGCATTTTTATAAATCGCAAAAAATCGCAGTTTCTTGTATTTTTGATTGATGCATCCCAAATAGTGATTTAGGAATCGCAAACGGCCGAATTTTGCGATTCTCACCGTTTGCGATTCCTAAATCATTTGATGCATGTGGCTGCATGTCCTTAGTGTATACCCAAATTGACTTGGTATAGGTAGCATAGACAGTCTTGTTACGAGATTCCCTATGTTAAGTCCCGCTACTCTGCCCCAGAGGTAAATAGGAAACTCCAGTAGATTCGAGTGTGGGGTGTCTGGGGATTTAAAAGGGCCACCTAGTGACTGGATGGCCCTTTAGATATGAGTTATGGGGGGGGGGGGGGCGAAGGGGGGAGGAGTAATTCTTGGTTCAGTTTCCATAGAAATTCCCGATTTTCCCAGCCAAAATTCATGGGTGAAACTCTTCGGATGTGCAGTGTTCCCACGTACCTTGTCGTTCCAAATCAGATGGTAACTTGTGTTGTGCGCTGCAAATGAATGAGGCGCAGAAAGAGTGAGAAGTGCAATAATCAGTCCAGGTTTCAAACAGTTTGAAAAATGGGGGCTTTGGTGGTGGAGTGGGGCTCCAATGTATGTATATGAGGGCCTTTTTTATTCCAGATTACAATAGTACAATTACAAAATTCTTCAGACAGTCTACTATTTTCCGAATAGTAAACATTTGCATGCATTCTGTGTACATTGCTTGCATTACGAATCTAGAGTAAAATCAATGGACGTGCTGCAAATATTCATTGCATATACATACACATATGACGTGCTTACATTATGTATAGGACTCAACACCAGAGACTTTGCATATAAACTACAATGATCGAGGCATTATCCACGGTGCACAAACACAGCTTATCCTGTGGGAATTAAATCCGTACTTCCTAATGTAAATAATGAAGGCATCTAGAGATAACGATTGCAATGCTATCGAATATCTGCTCCTTTGTGATCCAACGCCCCCATTATCAGATGGCCTCCTTCTTCCTTCCTGGTATTTGACCTTTAAAGTAACTAGACCAGACTGAAAGGTATAGATATTGAAGCAATGATGTGGATAACCTTGGGAACACATTGTGAGCGCTGACAAGGATAAACATCTGTTTGCTCTGGTAGAAGAGAACTATTCCATTCCTTTTCATATTGTAGGGGCCTATTCACAAAGGCATTATGGAGCATGGAAAATACTACTGCAGTTGTACTCCTTTGCATACACTTAACTGCAATTGTGAGCTGGACTCAAAACAACTAATATGGGCATGTTATGTTATGTTATTGATATTTGTAAAACGCTTGAAACACCCCCCAAGGGGTCTCTCGGCGCTCTAGTGGCCAGCGCAGAGTCAGTTAACTAAAAATGTATAGACTAAATACATGTTTTCTAGAGTTTTTAAAATATGGCTAAATTAACAGAGGAGCGTAGGTTCAGTGTCAGCTGATTCCATTGATGGGGGGGGGGGCAAAAAAGAAAAAGAGCGCCCCCATGTCTGACCGTGGGGATGCGCCGGGGGTTAATAAGAGTCGATCTCTCGATCTCAGGTTGCTGGTAGGAATGTAAGGTTGCAACCTATTTTGTAGGTAACAGGGTCCATTTCCATGGAGAGACCTATGGACCAGACATAAAAGATTAAAAAGGGTGCGCCTTCTTACGGACAACCAATGGAGAGATCTCAAAGTGGGAGGAGAATGAGACGGTAGGTTGCAAGCCAACCATGCCGCCGTGTTCTGTATCACCCAGAGCTTGGAAAAGAGACCCTAATTCATTGCAACCATTCGAGAATTTCTATAACTCAGGCGGCTCACGAGTGCCTAGATACGTGATGTCCTGGTCTGCAAGGGGAGCCACTGAATTACATGGCAGCCCTGCCAAGTATCACACAGCAGGCGTAAAGCTATGGGGATATCCATATACCAGTGGTTTATAAACGTTTTCGACCCGCGTCTCCCTTGACCCATTGGCCATTGCCCGTGGCTCCCCACTGTTATTTTTTTGGGAGAGTGGGTGGGATGTAACCCCGGCCTCTGGAGCACTTGCATTTTTTTCCCTGAAAAGAATTGGGATGAAGCTGAGGAAGGTATTATAGTCATATACGCAGTGTGTTTCATATTACTAAGGTGGCACCTCTAATAAAATTTTCCTAGTTACACTTCTTTGCCCATGCCATTTTTATTGTACCTTCTCAAACTTTTTTATCCCTCTTACAGTGCTAGGTAGCACCCTTATGCATGCAGGCCCTATTGCCAAAGTTTTTCTGCGCTTGAAGAATATTTGCATGGACTTCCATTTCTACCCAGGTCATACGTGCCAATACACCTCTCTCAGCAGGGTGACTCACGATTTTGTAAACCACATGCAGCTTTATTTTTGCTGTCTTCTCCCTAAAATTGCCTCCAAATCAATGCAAGTGAAATACATTCTTCAGATGTTTTTTTTTAAACTTCCCTCTTTCTTGCTTCCAAATGTTGGCATTATGCCGTATTTGGTATTTTACTACCCTGTGCTCAAGGAGAGAGCCATACTGTCTGGAAATGTGTGTGCACTGAAAGAAATGTGTACTGGAAGTAACTTTGATTCAAGTACAAATGTCACTACTTAATAATAATTAGTGTGTTTAATAGAAGGTACACCCGTACTTTTCTGATAAATTGTATTGGTGTAAAATCCATTTGGAAAAAACAAAACTATTAACAAGTGTAAGAAAAAAAATCAGGCATCTTCTGCCTACTTTGGGAGTGTTGGAATGTGGGTATTCAGTGAAATATGGAGCTCATCTCCCTCAACGTGCCATCAATTAAGCACTACGTTTACAGTTGTAGGCATGTCACTTACAAATCCTCATCATTATGGGCCAGATGTAGGAAGCCAAATACCGGTCGGTAACGGCCCAAAATCAGTAAAATCGTCCGTTACCGACCGGTATAGCGAGAAAGATATGTAGGTTACAAAAAAATACCGAATCAGTAAATATGAATCGGAAAAATTCCGACTCGGTATTTACCGAGTACATATTTACCGATTCGGTATTTACCGATAGGAAAATTACCGAGTCCTCATACACCGAATCGGTAAATAAGAAATCGTAAAACATGCCCATCGAGATGTAGGAAAGGCCAAAAATACTGAATAAATCGAAATTCGGTATTTAAGAGTCGGTATTTACCATGGACTGAAAGGTGGCGGTAACCATGTGCATGCTATAAAAAAGGGCCCAAAATGCAACACTGTTGTCAAAATGGCGGCACTCTATGTGATTGCGAGGAGGCGAAGGCTACAGGCAGCAGGACTGAGGGTATGACAAAGGTAGGAGCAGGTGTACAGGCAGAGGATCACTCTGTTCCAATTGACTGAGCCTGAGATACTCCAGAGGTACAGGCTGTACACCAATACCATCATGGACCTAATAAGGGACCTCCACCCATACCACGGATCATCCAACACCCAGGGCCCATGCCATCCCTCCCCATGTCCAGGTGCTGTGTAGCATACACCTGCTTGCCTCTGGGAGCTACCAGAGTGTGATAGCTGCAGTAGGAGGTGTATCCCAGAGCTGTCTGTCCCGTTTCTTCAGGAAGTTCCTGGATGTCATGACTCAGAGAATGGGACATTACATACAGTTCCCTGAAACACCTGCGGAACTTGCCAAAACAAAAACAGACTTCTATGGACTGGCACACTTCGGGCATGTGATAGACTGCATTGATGGCACCCACATTCCCCTATGCCCACCTGCAGCCACCGAACACATATACAGAAACCGTAAGTCTAAGCACTCCATCAACGTGCAGGTGATATGCAATGCAGGCAACATCATCACCGACATAGTAGCTCAATGTGAAATGTGAATGTAACTCATGTACCTCTCGTTCTCTCCCAGGTGATAGTGCACATGCCCTGCGTTCCTTTGTGCTGACACCGTACCTGAACCCAACCAACAGAGCAGAAAGGCGATACAATGTGGCACACAGGTCCACCCGCAACGTAGTGGAGAGAACCTTTGGACTCCTGAAGATCAGGTTCCGTTGCCTCCACAAAAGTGGAGGTGCGCGACAGTACACCCCCAACCTGTGTTGCAAAATAATAGTGACCTGTGCCATATTGCACAATCTTGCTACCAAGGAAGGCACAGAGGTGGAGTTGACACATCAGGAGAACATAGATGAGGACCAAGAACATGCAGAGCCCGAGGCAACAGGACCAGCCGCACTAGATGGCAGATTGAGACGGACAGAAATAACACAACGATATTTCTAGGTAAAGTATGACACATACACAGGTATACTTCAGGACATGAGTAGTTTAATCAGCACTACATCATGATTGACACATGAATGTACGTCAATGTCACTGGCTGCACATTCTCAGTTGCTGTCACTGTGTGCAGTTGAGTCAGTCTCCTGCATAGTTCAGTGCTTGCATCCTCGCACTACATTGCGGGATTTTGGTGCCTGTCCTTCAGGTTCCCTGCTGGTGCCTGACTCTGCATGGCTGTGCCTGCCGCTCCTGCGCACCTCCGGGACAGGTGTACTGAAGCCACTCCTGCTGGTTGACCCCTCAGTCTCCTCCACACCCGTGTCACCAGCATTGCCTGTGTTTGAGGTCAACATCTGCTCCATCTCAGAGGTCATTCTACTGATGCCCCGTGTTAAGTCTGTGCAGCAGTGCTCTATTGCTTCCTGCATTGATATGGAGCGTCTGCAGAGGAGTGCTGTATTGGTAGCGAACCTATTCATGGCCTTGGTCTGTTGGCGCATGTACTGCCGTTCCCTGGCACGCTGGAGATGATCCCTGTCCAACTTGTCGGAGAGGACTCCCATGTATGTTCAGATGTCTGTGATCCCTTGTGCTATCTGCTCCAGGCTAGATGCCATTTGGCTTATGCCCTTGTCCATGTTGGACATTTTGGTGTTTATACAGCGCACCTGCCTATGCATGGCTTGCAGTGATTTGGCCTGCTGGCGTTGAACTTTAACCATCGTGCCCTCCAGCCCACAGAAGACGCTCTCCCCTTCCTGGCCCTCCCCACCCTCACGTGCCCTCCTGCCAAGGACACTGGTTCGCGCTGCGCCTGCTGCAATAGTTGGTCTTGGCCTGTCAGCCACTGGCGCACTCTTTTAGGGGACATCTTCCTCATCCTCTGATTCAGAGGTCTGCAGGATCCTCTGCGGGGGCTCCGCATGGCTACTTTCCCCTCCCGCCATGGACCCTCTGGACATTGCACTGGGCGTGTTTGTGAGGTCAAGAGATCCAAACAACAGATGGGACATTGGGACAGGTGTAGTGGGTGGGTTTGGAGAAGAGGGGTCCTTGGTGGGGTCGTTTCCTCCTTCTCCTGCACGGTGACAACTTTTCCTCTTTTCTTTCTCCCCTCTTTTAGTTGGTGCTGCCCTCTCCTCCCTCGGCGGTGCAAAACTGCGTGACGACTCTCCTGTGGAATCAAATTGACATAGGGTCAATGTTGTTGTTTGTCTGTGTGTGTTTCTTAATTAAATAGTCTGTACACCTTTGCACAGTCCACATTGCTTGTTTGGGGATATGTGTGGCATGCCTTGCTGAGTCATGTGTGGTGTACTTTGCATCTGTGTATACATGACTATGTCTACCATGATGCATTGCTGGCACAAACTCTGAGCTCTCCTGCAGTGTGATGTGTGTACACAGTGGGGTACAGGGTTGGGATTGCTGGGGGTGGATGTGGGAACATGCCTCTTACCTTGTTTCCTGGCTGCTTTCGCTGTGCTATCCAGGTCTCCTATCCCATGGATGCATTCAGGCTCCATGGTGGTTTCCACTTGCTCCTCTATTGGTGTCAGTTTTGGGGTTTTGCTCCTGCCACCGTCAGTCACACCAGCATCCTTTTTCTGTGCTGCAATTTTCTTCTTCGTCACTATGCGCAGGTCATGCCACCTCTTTTTGATGTCCTCAATCTCCCGGTGGGTGACTCCTATGGCATTCACTTTGGCCTGAATAGCTAGCCAGATGTTCATCTTCACAGTCTCTGCAACATACAGAGACTGTCTCCCAAATATTTGGCTGTAGTGGCTAACTATTTCATCCACAGCCACCTGTAGTTCCTCTGGGCTGAACTTAATCTTCCTTTTCCTCTCACCACCATCCTTTTGGCCTCCTGTGCCTCCATTGTGTCAGTTTGCTTGCCTGTGGATGCTCTGCTCCTCTCTCCTCTGCAGAATTGTTTGTTCTGTTGGTTTCCACCTGTATGGGTGTGGCCACTCCCAGGTACTGGGGTGGGATGCTTCTCTCTCATTGGTTGAATTCACAGGGCCTTGGTTGTGGGATGTGTAGGCTGTCCCTGATTGGTTGGCAGGCTCACATGGCGTGTTTCAAACTCCCGAATTGGTAATTACCGATTCGGTAAATTCCGATTCGGTAAAATCCTATTCGGATTATTCCGATTCGGTGAATCCCATTCATTCCTATGGGCCATGTGGCCCATAGGGTTGCTTGGGTTCCACTGACTCGGAATTTACCGACTCGGATTATTCCGATTTGGTAATTGCCGATTTGGGTTACCGAGTCATACCGATTCGGTAACCTTTAACGATTTTTTAGCTACATACCAATTACCGATTCAGGAATACCGATTCGGTATGTGTCGGTATTTATGAATCGGTAAATGGAAATTACCTACATCTGGCCCTATGTGTTTAAGTCTAATAAGTTTAACTGTAGCTAACAGACCCTTCAACATTAAATGCATTAAAGTATTGGTGCGCGGCTCCCCTGGCTAGGTTTGGTGGCTCCCCAGGGAGCCACGCCGCACTGTTTGGGAACCACTGCCATATACAATTAGTACAGATACAAAACACTGAGGTGTCTTTGCACTTTTAATAAAAGAGAATTGGGAGTTTCAAGAATCATAAATATGTGCACTAACAATCATTCAGCGTTACATTCTCGTTATTATTGTCATTTTTCAGGGATCTTCGGCGCATGTGAAAGTGGCATGTGAGGACCTCTCACAGAAAACCAGGTTGTGAGCCCCCAAAAATATTATTTTATTCATTTTAATAATCCATTTTCATAAGAAGTAAACAATTTCCATGAGGAAATGATGGACATCCGTACTATCCTTTAACATAGTCGTCATATCTACTACAAGGCCCTTGTCTATGACACACATTTAATGGCATCAAAAGAATAAAATAATAATATATTTTTTTAAAACTGGTCAATACTTGAGACTAATTGGAACCCATCACTTACCGGCGATAGAAGGTATACACATTTATAGGCAGAAGAATGATGCTCTGTGTCATAAAGTTGATTCTAGGCTCTAAAATCAGTCCCTTGCCATGTCTGGCTGGCAACTAAAATTGTTAGTTTTGAGAGAAAAACTGAAAATGATTATTTATCAGGTTTGGTTTTGTCAAATAGTATTTACTACCTGATCAATGTGAATAGTGGAAACCACTAGCAGAATTTTCTGTCTTTATTTCATCCTCATGGTTCTATTGTTTAACGCTAATTGTCCTTCTTCATGGACTTTAGAATTTTTTCTTAATTTGCCTCCAAGGTGTTGGATGTGACACAGAGGTACCTATGGCTGGTAGTCCTATGATAAACACATGAAATACTTTTTTTAGAGCGTCCGAAGTCACAAATGTCTAATTGGCACCAGTGCTAAACATGTACATCTATAGTTCTTACCTCAGTGTCAATGTGTTCCCCAGACTAACTAGAGATTTTAGCTTTTTTTTAATAGCTGTGTTTACTGGCATTTATGCAATAGATACACAAATACCACAACGCCTAACAAAGTGTGTCACATATGAGAGTTCCAATATGCTAGTCTCAAGGGATTACAAACAGGGCTTTAGGTGGGAAAAAAAACTGGTGGTGCTCTAAAAGGGCGTGACACATTTCTTAAAGGGGTGTGGCCTATCCGTGTGGTGTGGCCTATACGAGTAGGGGCGTGGTCTAAATCAAGATAACCAGCATTGTGTGCTTCAGAAAATCATGAAGTCGCATCCAGCAAAGGATTATAAAATAGGCAAAAATGTATATTTATTAAGTATAAGCCAAAAAATACCAAACACTTCAAAACATGTAAAAAAAAATTACATTACTTAGAAATCTATTGCAGGATTTCCCAAAACCCATGAAGATATTTACTGTGTCTATTTGCTGGGGTTTCTCACAACAATTTTCTTCATCAGACCTTCTACCTTTTGCCAGCCAACTCACAGTACACCAGAGTGGTGGGAGGACTAGCACCTGGGTCTCAATAGGGCTGTGCCTGCCTGCCACAATGCTGGCTCCACCTCCTGCAGTGCGTCTGATGGCCCTGGCCCACACTCATAAAGGAAGAAGAGGTGCACTGGTAGAGTGCACCCACCTGCATGTAGAGTAAATGCAGATGGGTCTATTCAGCCTTGTGCTGACACAGCCAGCCTCCTGTGGCCGCCCCCAGCCCCTGTCACTCACAAACCAGACAGTCAATACACAACCAGGCAGAGGCACACAGAAAGGTTGACCAGGAAAATAGCCACTTTCTAAAAGTGCTATTTCCATACTCAGAATTTAAAAACCATCTTCACTAAAGGATGGGTTATTAAATTCTGAGTTCAGGGATACCAGATTCCAAATGTCTATCTTGCCGTTATGGGAAGATATGCAGATAAACATGTTATACAGCATTTCCCATGTTATCCTATGGGCAAGATAGCCTTTCAATAGTGAAAAACGAAATTGGCAGTATTTCACTATCAAGACATGTTACCCACACTATTAACACCAAACAAAAACCGGGACATCTGGTCACCCTACCTTTGACCTTTGAGGCCTGAAAATATAGCCCCCTCGAGCCCCCTTTTGAGCCCCCCCCAAACAATTGCGGGGGAGTAGACCCCCACAGACCCCCTCCACTTAAAGCCCTGATTACAAACCATCTGACAGTGCCAGAGAGCGCAACAACCAACAAAAGAATGGTGACACACGCTCTTAATCAACATCTGCCAGAGTTATTAAATACACTGTGAATGGGCCCCAAATGTCCTTTGGTCGGGATGAGATTAGTAGTTCCTCAGCATAAGGTTCTAGTTGCTCTTTGCAGTACGACACATCTGAGAGCCAGTGGTTCCGATTGGTCAATCTCCATTTCCCCCACTTCATTCCTTCTCGGCGCTCGGCCAATAACAAAGCCACCACCACCCGTCTGCGTGACACGGGCTGCACACCACAGGCCCCAGAGCCATTTCAGTGAGAGCATCCGTAGCCTGTACACAAAACCGGTGAATGGGGGTGGCGGGGAGGGGTGGCACAACCATGACAAGTGTAGGAAATCTGCATGGGGAGCCCCACACTTCACACAATTCGCTTCAGTGCGCAGCTCATACTTACATAGCTTAAAAGGGGTATTATATGTCTGATGGAGGTACTTAAAGTGTAAGTTACATCTGCGAACAACAAAAAACCCACTCAGCCGGTTCTAGTGAATGGCCCAGCGCCGCATTCCACAGTCTCATTGCTGTGTTCGGGGTCTTAGGTCTGTCTTCCTGAGCAGCAACATATAGTTTGGTGATAAGGCCTTACTTGATGAGCTGGAGAGCAGAACCATGAGAGCAGGGCACAAGTCCTAAAAAAAGAAGTGGGGGGATGCTGTCTCCGGAAGTGACGTCACGAAAGGTGGCTTGCACCATCAGACTCATTGCCTCCCCTCGCTCACCCCTTAGATGCGATTGCATCAGAGAAGCCAGAGTGTGAGTAGCGTTCTAAATGAGCTCCGATCTTGCCCCAGAGAGGCCAAAGAGTGAAGTCCAGCTTTTGGGCAGAGAGGACGGCATCCACCCGGTAAGAACCTGGTAAAATAAGTGGGGGGATGCCGTCCACCCACGTGGTACCCCAACTCGAGCCCTGCATGAGAGCCTTCAGGGCGGGGAGTTCAGCAGCATGGTTGGGGAAAAGTTCACGCATTGCCGCTCTGAAACACAAAAAAATGAACGTCAATAAAGGGGTGTGGTGTTGAGTGTTGACTATAACTTCTAGTGTAATGAATGTCCCACCAGCATATGTATCACCCATCGTCTTCAGCCCCCCTTTACCCAGGAGATCAGGTGCACGTGGCTCTTGGGTAACAGATAGGGCCGGATAGAACCACAAAGAGAGCGCAGGCGCCTATAAGGGAGAGCTAAACTGCTCGTACCCCAAGCGGACACCATGCTCTTGTGGTGCAATGGATAGAGTTAAACTTGGACCTATTAGAACATGTGCACATATGGGGTAAGATTGCAGTGAGCAGGGTGGGGTGGGCATCATCGTGTTCAATCACTACATGGGGGACATAGTCATGATGGTGGTACCAGTAGTGTGCGAAATGTGACTGTGCAAGAAGGTAATGAAGCTCCTTGTCAGGGGCGCTGAACCCCCTGTAGTGTAGTTCCTATTTTCCCAATAGGCCCTGCGCATTGGAATAACATAAACAGTAGTAGCGACGTAGAAGTGCGGATCTTCCAGGCCTCCACTGACTATGCTAAACTTAATGGGGTTTGTTACAAACTAGCTCAGAGGTCACTGGAAACTTTCTTGACTGAATAGGAAGTGATCAGCTTCCCTGGCACAGCCAAGAAGGGATTCAGTTTTCCAACAACCGTGCAACATGACAACTTTGCTCCTCAGATAAGAGTCAATCTCTAGGGTCGTGTGAAACAATAGACAGTTATTTAACTCAGTCAGTGGTTGTGCAGTTTACTTTCACAATATGTAGAGAATAGAGAAACAGGCGTTTTCAATAAAGGGTAACATTTATTGAACAGTCTTTCTTCTCGTACAAGAGAAATGAATTGCCACAATTGCAAGACTTGTTATTATAAAAAGTACGTACAGTAAGATAAGTATTGCGAAATAATACTGTAAAAGCATTGATATGGTTTCTTAGCCATACAATGGTTAAAATGAATAAAACATATATACATTCATATATACATTAGGCTAAAATACTCAACTGGTGCTTCTAACTACGCCTACCCCAGTGTACCTGACCTAAGCCTAATACTTGGGAGGGGAGTAAGTAAGTAGCTTTAAGTTAAGTTGGTTTTGCCAAGGTTTGCTTCAAGAATTCTCTCTAAGGGTTTAGTCAACACCATACCTCTGGAATAGAATGATGGAGGTCTGGTATCTCCTTCAGGGGGTCGATATCCCAGTCACCCGCAAGGGTAGGCCGGAAACGCCGGAGCTGGATTTCTCTGCAGGAGAAAGACAGTGTCTTTCTCAGCGCGTCGAGGAGGAGGAGGAGGAGGGGCAGCGTCCGCGGGCAGCTTGCATCTGCTGGGCTCTTGCAGGGGGACGGCTGTTCAGCTCCTAAATTCACCACACCATCGTTCGCTCGTTAGCAGCGATAGCAGTAGCGATAGCAGCTATGGTATCATCAGCATAACAGCAGCTTCATCATCAGCGATGGCATTGAGGCAGCTAGCGTTTGCCTAAGGCAACGTTGGTAATATTTATACCTGAAAGGTGCCTTGTTTGACGTAAGTTTTTGGACATAAGACGTCAATAAAGATGTCACTAGGAAGTGATCGGCTATCGGTGCTCATTAGAGTTCTATTACTAATCAAAACACAGCAAGCGGGGATTTCCAGGTTGCTGAGTTTTTATCTTGTTGAAGAACTCGGAGTGTTAAGTGTGAGGCCAGAGACGAGTTTCTGGATATTGCACTTGAACGGTTATGCCAATATAGGGAATAAATGGATTTATAGCCGAATAGGGGCATAAGGTCACAGTATCGATCAGGGTCCTAGATTAGAACGCGACACCCACTCCATGAATTCATGTCCATCAAATTACTAAAACTAGAGCAATAAGATGCATGTGTAACATTGCCCGCCCCAAAATACATATATGCATTTGAAATAGGCGTATTTGTAATACGTGAAAATGTAGGTACTGTACGTTTATGAAGCATGGAAATCATTCAAAAATTATAGCATATGAAATCAATGAACGATTATGCAAAAAGAATTACACATGAAATATCTCTGAAACAGAAGAAGGGCGAGATAATTTCATCACATATAATGCATTGCAGTAAAATGTGCTAGAGGCTGGTGTAAAGTTATTATGTCTCTAGATGTATATAGAAATAGAAGTTGAAGCTTCTGTTCTCTATGAATAGTTTTACTTTAAGCAAAGAATTTTTCGTGCCAAAAAAAGGGTGAATATTAAAAAGTGTTCAATTCAAAAGAAATATTGCTTGAACGGGGAAATTAGAGTTCTAACGCTTTTAGCAGTTTTTGTTGTTCAAAACTGAAGGCCGAATTCAGAGTTCATGGGAACGCTGTGTGTCGGAATGCTTCTCTAAAGTTATTGTTTCTGTTCGGGTGAGAACATCATATCAGACAGGCTCTCAAAGAATTGGTCTACAAAATCAGGTGACAGTTCGACCAAATTCGATAGTGCTGTAACTTGTGGGACACCCCCGCGCCGCACGGCCACCAGCTGCTGCGTGTGCCCCATTGCCTTGCCTAAACTGCCTCGCCGCCTGCCTCGCCGCCGCTGACCACGCCCCCTCCTCCGAGCGGCGTGGTCCGTGCTCGGCTGCCGGCTGCCTTTGCTTCTGTTAGTATTTGGTCTTATTTTTGCCATCCATTTGTGCTTGTATCATTGTAATTTGTAATTTGTGCCCGTGTTAACGTTTTCCTTCCTGTTTGCCCGCCTACCTCGCCCCCCTCCGCTCTCCCTCCCCGCTTCCCGCCACCGCCGATTACCCCGCCCCTTTTTCTCTTCTGTACCCTCCCCGCTCCCGCCTCCCAGCTGCTCCGCCCACCCGCGCACTTGGCCCTATATGGAGACCGTGCGACGCAGGTGAGTGTGACCCACTTGTGGGACACCCCCGCGCCGCACGGCCACCAGCTGCTGCGTGTGCCCCATTGCCTTGCCTAAACTGCCTCGCCGCCTGCCTCGCCGCTGCTGACCACGCCCCCTCCTCCGAGCGGCGTGGTCCGTGCTCGGCTGCCGGCTGCCTTTGCTTCTGTTAGTATTTGGTCTTGTTTTTGCCATCCATTTGTGCTTGTATCATTGTAATTTGTAATTTGTGCCCTTGTTAACGTTTTCCTTCCTGTTTGCCCGCCTACCTCGCCGCCCTCCGCTCTCCCTCCCCGCTTCCCGCCACCGCCGATTACCCCGCCCCTTTTTCTCTTCTGTACCCTCCCCGCTCCCGCCTCCCAGCTGCTCCGCCCACCCGCGCACTTCGCCTTATATGGAGACCGTGCGAATGCGCAGCGGTCACGCGCAGCGGGTGCGCCGATTGTGCGCCTAAGGCGCGCCAAAGGTAAGCCCGTCCGCGCCCGTCCGCGACCGGATCGCGACCAGCGCCAGGACCCCTGGCCCCCGAAGACCCCGACCGACCCGCCTGACGTACTCCGCCGCCACCCTCATCGCACTCAACACCGGCCGACTCCCAGAATGCCACCAAGCCACACCACGACGCACCCACGGACCCTTCAGCTGCCACGCCTGCAAATTCACCTGCATCCGGACCTGCCTCGCACCAGCACCCGCCAAGTCGAACTCCAGCAGCACCCACCTCAAGTGCATCCTGCTCAACACCCGCTCCGTCCACAGACACGCCATCGAACTCTGGAACCTCCTAGACGCCACAGCCCCTGACGTTGCCTTCCTCACAGAGACCTGGATGAACGCCTCTTCAGCTCCCGACATCGCCATCGCTATCCCAGAGGGCTACAAGATCGTCCGGAGGGACCGCAACGCCAACCAGATGGGAGGAGGCATCGCCATCATCCACAGGAACACCATCCGTCTCACGACCAGCACCGACAACTCCCTGACCACTGCGGAACACCTGCATTTCCAGATCCACACCGACCCGAACACCACCCTCAGAGGCACCCTGATCTACCGACCCCCGGGACCACGCACACAATTCAGCGAGGATATCGCCGACTTCCTCAGCCCGCATGCCCTCCCCTCCGCTGACTACATCCTCCTGGGGGACCTCAACTTCCACCTGGAGAACAACAACGACCGCAACACCAGCACCCTGCTCGGCAACCTCGCCAATCTTGGTCTCAAGCAGCTGGTGTCCACCCCCACCCACCTCGCCGGACACACACTCGACGCAGTCTTCTCTTCCAGCACAGACATCGACTTCAGCCACGCCACAGAGCTTCAATGGACGGACCACAGCTGCGTCCACTTCACCTTCAAGAGAACGACGACCCACCACCATCAGCAACAGGCCGCCCGCAGAAGCTGGAACAAGATCACAGCAGACCAGCTCGTCACCTCCCTGAGCCAGCACCCTCCTGCTAGCTCAGTGAACCCCAGCCAGGCCGCCGACAACCTCACGAAGTGGATCAGCATCTGCGCGGACGAGTTCGCCCCGCTGAGGACCCCGCCCAGCAGACCCGGCAGCAAGAAAGCTCTGTGGTTCACCGACGAACTCAAGAGCTCCAAGAAGAACTGCCGAGCCCTCGAGAAAGTCTGGAGAAGGGAACCCACACCGGACAACAGGACCACCTTCAAGCTGGCCACCCGGAAGCACCACCAGCTGATCCGCGCCGCCAAGAAAACTGCATTCAAGGACCGGCTGGACAACAACGCACACAACTGCAAGGAACTCTTCAACATCGTGAAAGAGCTATCCAACCCCAGCGCAGGAAACAACGACATCACCCCATCGCAAGACCTCTGCAACTCCCTCGCTTCATACTTCCACAACAAGATCGCGGACATACACAACAGCTTCAACAACCAACCAACGCACACCAAGACCGAACAACCACCCCCCACCACCACCCTCCACGCCTGGACCCCGATCAGCACCGAAGACACCATCCGCACGATGAACTCCATCCACTCCGGATCACCGACCGACCCCTGCCCTCACCACGTCTTCAACAAGGCCGACGCTGTCATCGCACCCCACCTGCGAGACATCATCAACACATCCTTCGACACCGCCACCTTCCCTGAGAGCTGGAAGCACGCCGAACTCAGCGCTCTACTCAAGAAACCCACAGCGGACCCCATCGAACTCAAGAATTACCGCCCCATCTCGCTCCTCCCGTTTCCAGCCAAAGTCATCGAGAAGACCGTCAACAAGCAGATGGCCGCCTTCCTCGAGACGAATGGATCCCTCGACCCCTCACAGTCCGGCTTCCGAGCCAATCACAGCACCGAGACCGCCCTCATCGCCGCCACCGATGACATCCGAGCCCTGATGGACAACGGAGAAACAGTGGCCCTCATCCTCCTAGACCTCTCCGCGGCATTCGACACTGTCTGCCACCGCACCCTAGTACAGCGCCTCAGCAACGTCGGAATCCAGGACAAGGTGCTGGAATGGATCATCTCCTTCCTCGACGGAAGAACACAGAGAGTCCGCCTACCACCGTACAAGTCAGAGGCCACCGAAGTCATCTGCGGCGTCCCCCAAGGATTCTCACTGAGCCCCACCCTCTTCAACGTCTACATGAGCCCCCTCGCGGCCATCGCACGCCAACACAACCTCAGCATAATCTCCTACGCCGACGACACCCAGCTGATCCTCTCCCTGACCAACGACCCCGCCGCCGCCAGAGCCAACCTGCACGAAGGGATGAAAGAGGTAGCCGAGTGGATGACGACCAGCCGCCTGAAACTGAACTCGGACAAGACGGAGGTCCTCATCCTGGGCTCTTCACCCTCCGCCTGGGACGACTCCTGGTGGCCTCCCGCCCTGGGCACCGCACCCAAACCGACAGACCATGCACGCAACCTGGGCTTCATCCTGGACTCCTCCCTCTCCATGACCAGGCAAGTCAACAACGTCTCCTCGGCGTGCTTCAACATCCTACGCATGCTACGGAAGATCTTCTGGTGGATCCCCACCGAGACCAGGAAGACCGTCACCCAGGCCCTCGTCACTAGCCGACTGGACTACGGCAACGCCCTCTACGCCGGTACCACCGCCAAGCTCCAGAAGAGACTCCAGCGGATCCAGAACGCCTCAGCCAGACTCATCCTCGACATCCCACGAACCAGCCACATCTCCGGACATCTGAGAGACCTTCACTGGCTCCCCGTCAACAAAAGAATCACCTTCCGCCTCCTCACCCACGCACACAAAGCCCTACACGACCAAGGCCCGAGCTACCTCAACAGCCGAATCAACTTCTACGCTCCCAAACGCCACCTCCGATCAGCCAACCACGCCCTCGCCGCCGTCCCCCGCATCCGAAGAGCGACTACAGGAGGAAGGTCCTTCTCCTACCTGGCCGCCAAGACCTGGAACTCCCTCCCGACCGACCTGCGCCTGACCCAAGACCACCTCTCCTTCAGGAAGAAGCTGAAGACCTGGCTGTTCGAGCAGTAGCGGCACCCCCCCACCCCCAGCACCTTGAGACCCTACGGGTATGTAGTGCGCTCTATAAATGTCAGTGATTGATTGATTGATTGGCAGGTGTGAAAATGATTGCTGTCATCAAAGTCGGGATCAGCAATGCTCACAGAAGGTCGTACCTGGGTGATGTTGCTTTTGTCACTCGCTCCACTGTTACCACCTAGTCGTAGCACAGGAGTCTCAATGAATGCCGTCATCAGGATTGGTAGCCGCTGGGGACAACACAATGCGTGAGCCGTTATCGGACTTAGCAAAGTATCGATATCCATTGGTACTGCTGATGGAAGTGAAAGACAGATGTCCAACACGCACTCATCTCCGCATAGCATACATCGAAGTACAGGTAAGATGCAATTTTGCCATATCGGTCTGAATGAAAGGAACCAGGTCATGTTTAGATCTCTCAGCCTGGCCAATCCAAGGACTCTAGTTATTCTGTCCCGGTAGCGCACTGCTAGGATTGTTTCTTCCATTCCCATAGGAGTCATGTCTGAGCTGTGGCTTGCCATAACGAAGCAGGAGGGTCAAAAATAAAATCCCTGCTACAAGTCCCAAAAATAGGGGTATGCCGCCAAAAACAGAGTGGACAAAATTTGGAACGATTCCCAGAATTGCTTGAAATGGTGTTAGCAGTCCCGTAAAAATCGTATTAAATATGCCTGGGATGCCTGTGGCATTAGACATGTTAAGGAGATGGCTCAACATTTCTACGAAATGCTCGGGGCAATTTGTTGATAGAAGGTCATGAACCTCCGAAGCTGTCCTTGCAACTAGGAGATCATACGTCTCTTTTGATGACGTTATGGGCACTGTTGTCTGCAAAAGCACAGACTTCATTTTGCTTAAAGTATCAATTCCTATAGAATAGAGATTCAGACGAGGCCAGATGGGAGTCTCTATGTCTCCAGGCCCGCTCGGGAACAATGCTTGCATACAGCATTTGACCATGGAAGTTACGCTTACGAGATAACTTTTCCCTGGCACAAGGCCACAACATCTGTGATCCGTTCTAAGAATGTAACTCCCATTCGCAAGTTGCATAAAGAAGGGCTCTATCTGCGTTGCAGGTGTGACAAGCTGGTGGCATGAAAGGTTGTTAGAATTACCTTCACAGGCTCCGTGTAAATTAATACCCTGGCACAAAAGTATACCGCTTAGTGAACGTTTACAGTTTTCACCACTAAGAAATACATTTTTGTCGCTATCACTATAGCATGAATGTGTGTATGGTAATTTCCATGCTGATTTAACATATCCTTTACCTAATCGTTCATACTGGCCAGTAGGTATGTATTCAAGGCATTTTTTAAATCGGAAAGTTGTTATCGGAATAGTGATAATTCTGTGTATTATCCATTCAATGACAGGACTTTCTGACATTGTCAATGGTAATCTCTCAAGTTTTTCGATGCTCAGGATTGTATAGTCTGCTCTTTTCTGTGCCAAGCTGATTTGTTTATCAGTAAGGTTAAAAATGGAAAAAAATGACGTTGTGTTTATTAAACGCCAAGGCACATAGCCTGAACGAAGATTTTGCAGCGTCCAGCCTAATTGTACAATAGAACGTAATTGCGACTGGCCATGCTGTAACATTAGCAAGTCTCTGTCTATTATGTCAAAGGCAGAGGATACAATATTGTCCAACGAATATATTCTGGAGGACAGAGTCATTAACCCATTGTCTACTACAGAAAGTGATTTTTCCAAATTAATACAATCAATTTCTCGTATTTTTTCTGCTGTTTCAATTTGTGTGACTTTCCAAGCCTCGTTGTATGCAGCATAGATGCTGGCCGCTATGAAGCGCTTTTGACGCTGTTTGCGTGGTCCAAGAATGAAATCGCGCAAATCAGCACCATCTTTAAGCAAAGATAAGTGTTGCTTAATTTCAGCCAGTGTGGATGATCCTAGCCATTCGAGGCAGAGTGTTCCTACACTGTATGTTGTTACTATCCCTGGATGTTGTCTCTGGGAGTAGCTAGGGTCTTGTCTGTTCATTTTTAACCCCTGTGTTTTGTTCAGGAATCTATCTTGACAGTTGTTTGTGTCAGTAGGCCAGATTAACCACTTTTTCCAATCAGGATGTGTTCTGTTAAAATGTAAAATTTTAGTTACGTCTATATCAATATCTGTTGTTGTATTTTCAGGTATTGGCTTCGGAATAGACGGTTTGTTTAGGTCTTTAATCTTAGCTAGGCCAAGACAGGATGTTTGGTGAATTGTGTCATTTAAAACCATCATTTGTTCTGGTATCATGCAGGTTCTGAATAGTGCTTCTAGACCTTGTACCTGCCAATCTCTCGTACCCCAAATGGTTTTTGTTTCAATGTTATTTTTCCAATAATCAAAACCAAATGTCATCATTTTTTCATAAAATGCTTCAGAATATATTAATTTAGTGTTTGTCAGCATTGTTTTCATTCCTGTTTTATCTAACAGTTTGTAATAAAACGTTTCTGCATCACTGGTGTTAAACCCTGAGAAGTACTTGAATTTCTCAAAGAATGTTTTAGAACTGCTTTTAGGTGGTGTAGCACAATGTTCCCATTGATTATACTTAAAAACATTTCTAGGCTGTGCAGATTTATGCAAATAATGATCGCCATAATGTGTGTAACAGAACAACTGTTCATAACTAGACGAACCTTGTAAATAATCATGTTCTGTGAATCTAGCTGGCATTACTAAATCAGACATCATGTCATTAATACTGTTAAATTCCCAATCATCAGAGAATGTACTAAGTTTTACAAAGTCACTTAGGGAAACCTTCAGTTGATGAGGATACTTCAGGATTTCGACCGGACAATAGATCTCATAGTCAGTTTTCTCCCATACTACCCCACCAGGTATTGGAATGGCTGTCAGGACCTTGGTTTCTTAAGACTCCCCTAGAGTTTCTCAGGAGCACTACCCTGGAATCAACTATCTGCTGAAATGCTTGTACTTCCCCTTTTAACAAGATTAGACAAATAACTCAGTCTGAAAAGGAAAAACAAGTAACTTTTCACCATGCAATCTTTATATTCAGCAAGCGATATTCTGCATGTAGATTGGCGTTAATCTGCATAGACATTAAGTATCAACATGTGTCACAGATTCTGTCAAGATTCAAAATGGTTACAATAGCACAGGAATTATTCGATACGTGGTGCATAAAGGTTCACATAAACACAGGTGTTTCTCCAAAAACGTGATGCATTGAAGCTTGTTTCAAAATAATACACGCAAGTTAAGTTTCCTCACATTAACCTCAGGTTGGTACACAAAGAATGAATAATTCTCAAGAAATAACTACTGTTCAATTCACAGCATTGTTCATTGCAAACTTTCTATCCTTGCAAACATTCAAATATCCAAAGAGTCAAAATGAGACCACAAGAACTCAGAACAGAATCTATGCCCTAAGCCCTCCACCGAGGCTGAAGAAGTTTTTAGAAGTCTCATAACATGAAGCAAGAATCCAGAAATCTAATCCGATCAACCAAGTCCAAAAAACAACGAAGGAAACGCCCTTCGCGTTTGTCCATTAAAGCCTTGAAAGTTCCTCCAGCCGGCAAAATGAAATTGGATAAATCCTACCTGCGATTTCTGCAAGCGGATTTTCGTGGTAGTTTACTACCATTTACAGGAAACAGGATTGCTTGGAACTCCAGCGAAGACCTCCAGCGAAGACCGGAACCGAAGCAGAGGACCTCCGATCTCAGGAACCAGAAGGGAATAATCCGCGCGATGGTTTGGGCGTGGCCGCCTTTATAGTCCCATGCTGAAGTACGGAGGCTGCAGAGGGAACAAAGACCTCGGCAGCAAAACTCGAAATAGGAACTTCTGAGGCGAAAGGTAACAAGCATTGGCAAGACGCTAGGGCAAGACGCTTTGATAAACATTTGAAACAACAAGCATTGGCACACAGGTGATGCAAGCAACAAGCATTGGTGAGGTACTGTGATTAACAGCAGCAATAATAAGCATTGGTATCTTAGCAAGGGCAAGAATCCAGTAACAATAAGCGGACACACTGATAACAGCAATAGTAGGTGCATAGTAACAAGCATTGGCAGCAACAAGCACCGGCACATGGCATAGCAAGGGCAAGAATCCTGACAGTGCCCCCCAACAAAAATGAAGACACCCCCCCCCCAGGACTTCAAAATTGAGAGATCGGGTGCCGGGCATGAAAGGCTCGCACCAAACGGGGAGCATGAACATTGGCCTCAGAGACCCATGAGTCCTCCTCAGGTCCATAGCCTTTCCAGGAGAGGAGGTACCAAAGCTCCCCCCTAACCCGCTTACAGTTCTTAACACAGCGCACCTCGTACTCATCCTGACCCTTCACAAGAAGGGCAGGAGGGCGAGGACGCCGTTTGACAGTAGCCCTCTTCAGCAGAGAAATATGGAATACAGGGTGAATCTTCATATTGTTAGGAAGGAGCAGCTTGTAAGACACAGGATTCACACACTGAATAATCTTATATGGTCCAATGAATTCAGGATGGAACTTGTATCTTTTCCTGAACTGAAAGTTCCTGGTAGAAAGCCAAACGACATCGCCTACATGAAGATCTGGACCCTTTTGACGCTTCCTGTCCGCAAACTTCTTATACGTGGCTTTGGCCTTTAATACATTTGTTTGTAAGGCTTTAGTGATGCGTTCCATCTCCCTGAAATGCGAATCCAAGGAAGGTATGTGGGTCTTGTGATGAGCCAGTAGCAAGGGTGAAAAATGAGGATGTCGGCCAAAAACAGCAAAAAAGGGCGACAGACCCGTGGAGGCGTTCTGCAGGTTGTTGTAAGCGAACTCAGCTTCCCATAAAAGAGTTAACCAGGAACCCTGCTTTTTGAACAGGAAACACCTCAGATATTGTTTCAGGACCTGGTTGACTCGTTCGGTTTGCCCGTCTGACTCTGGATGAAAACTAGTAGAAGTGTTACAAGTAATGTGAAGAGCCTTACACCAAGCCTTCCAGAACTGCGAGATAAACTGTGGACCTCGATCAGAAGTAATGGATCTAGGAAGGCCGTGTAGACGAACCACATTTTCCAGGAGTAATTGGACCAAATGGGACGAAGTAGGAAGCTTAGAACAAGGGATAAAGTGGGCCATCTTGGATAAACGATCTACCACCACCAGGATAGTGTTCATGCCTTTTTCTTCTGGCAAATCAGTGATAAAGTCCATAGCAATGTCCTCCCAGACCTGTGTTGGGGTGGGAAGCGGAAGAAGAAGGCCTTTCTTTCGACCATGTTCAGTTTTAGCTTGGGCACAAACATCGCAGTTTTGAATGAAAGTTTGAACATCCCTGTTCCAGGTTGGCCACCAGAAATTCCGCTGTAGCAACTCTTTGGTCTTTGTGATACCAGGATGACCGGCCAATTGGCTAACATGACACCACTGTAGAACTTGATTTTGTAGAGTCTTTGTAGGAACAAATAAGAGGTTGGAGAAGAAGGGGAGATTCTGATGAATTGTTCTATTGGGCCCATCCCGAACCCAGGAAAGAAGTTTGGGTATAGGCATTGCTTGTCTAATTTGCTGAAAGAAAACATCGGACATTGTGGCACCTATGATCTGTTTTTCGGAGAGCATATTAGTAGGCTTGGGATTTGAAAGGAAGTCATCTGGTTTATGATCATACCGTGATAGGGAATCTGCTTTGTTGTTCTTTGTTCCAGGTCTAAAAGTTATGATGAAGTCAAATTCTGCAAAAAACAATGTCCAACGGAGTTGTCTGGGGGTTAAAGCTTTTGCGCATCTTAGGAATTGCAGATTCCGATGGTCGGTGTATACGGTTACTGTGTGTCTTGCTCCTAGTAAATAATGACGCCATTCCTTGAAGGCATAGCGAATGGCCAGGAGTTCTTTCTCAGCAATGGTGTAGTTAGTTTCTGCAGGTAGAAACTTTCTGGACAAAAAGGCAATGGGATGCAGTTCATTGGTTTCTTGGTCTCTTTGTGAAAGAATCGCTCCTACTGCAAAGTCAGAAGCGTCCGCTTCTACGATAAAAGGCAAGTCCGAATCAGGATGTCGTAAAATGGGTGCTTGCGTAAAGGTTCTTTTAAGGGTTTGAAAGGAGGAGTCAGTGTTAGAGGACCAAGTGAACTTAACATTTTTCCTTAACAGCTGGGTCAAGGGTGTGGCCAAGGTTGAAAAATCTTTGATGAAACGACGGTAGAAATTGGCAAACCCAAGAAAACGTTGGATATCTTTCACTGAAGTTGGGGTAGGCCAATCAAGGATTGCTTGGATTTTTCTTGGGGCCATAGTAATTCCAGATGGAGAAAGAATAAAGCCAAGAAATTCTACTTTGGTGGTATGGAACTCACATTTAGACAGCTTGCAGAACAAACCATGCGATCTCAAGGTGTTTAAAATGGTCTTCACATGCCTAATGTGTTCCTCCGTTGAGGATGAAAAAATTAAAAGGTCATCAATGTAGGCTATGACGAACCTATCTAAGAAGTCCCGAAGGACGTCATTAATGAAAAATTGGAATGCAGCCGGAGCATTGCATAAGCCAAAAGGCATTACACAATACTCAAACAGGCCAAAACGAGTTCTGAAGGCGGTCTTCCACTCGTCACCTGGTCTGATACGGACCAAGTGGTAGGCGCCTCGTAAGTCGAGCTTCGTAAAAATCGTGGCTGAGCGCACTTGATCAAGAAGCACCGGGATCAAGGGTAGAGGGTATCTATTCTTGATGGTGATATTATTAAGTGCTCTGTAATCGATACAGGTGCGCAATTCTCCACTGCTCTTAGGCACAAAAAAGAGCGGAGAAGCTGCGGGAGACTTGGAGGGCCGGATGAAACCATTCTTTAAAAATTTATCAAGATATTCCCTAAGATGGTTATTTTCTAGGTCGGTCAAGGCGTAGATTCTACTACAGGGTATCTTGGCCCCAGGCACTAGATCTATGGCACAATCATAGTCCCTATGCGGTGGTAAGGTTTCTGCCTTTTGCTCACAAAAAACATCTGAGTATTCCTCATAGATGGGAGGAAGATCTATGTCTTGTTCAGCGGCTGTGGAGACATAAAGGGCGGATGCAGAATGTAAAAAGGAGCTTGGAGAGCTCTTAGAGTCCTTTATCGGACCCCCACAGCATCCCTGCTTGCACCAAGAGGAAGTGAAGTCAAGCGTACGTTCAGACCAATTGATAGTGGGGTTATGCATCGTTAACCAGGGAATGCCCAAGATAACTCCAAATTGAGGTGCGTCAATCACATCGAAAGATATTGTTTCCTGGTGTTGTTCGGAGCCCACATCACAAACCATCTCTATGGGAGAGGTGCAGTGCGTGATCATTCCTGAAGTTAATTGGGTTCCGTCAACTGCGTAGACTATTTCAGGTTTCTCCTTCATGATAATGGGTATGCCTGTTTTTGCAATGAACTTGGAGTCTATGAAATTTCCGGTGGCACCAGAGTCTATCATTGCTGCCACCAGGATTGGGTTAAGTTTAGGTAGTCTGAAAGAAACGTTCAAAGTGAGATGAGGCACAGTTAACTGCAAGGTGTTCGCAATGGTTTGTTCAGGAGGGGACAGCCAACTCGAAAAAGTCTCCTGATCCAATTTCGAGTTCTCTAGTTTTCCGACTTAGTTTCCTTCTTATCTCGAGACCAAGAGTTCTTAGGCTTGAGTGAACATTCCCTAACAAAATGTCCCTTTTTTCCACAATAAAGACATAGACCATTCTTGCGCCGGGTTTCTTTTTCTTCAGAAGTTAAGGGTTTTCTCAAACTTCCTATCTCCATAGGCTCTGTGAATTCCTGGGTACTAGGAAGCGATCTATCCTTAGTTCTGGAAAAAATTCTAACATCAGTTCGTTTCTTATCTCCTTTGCGGTCAGCAACTCGATGGTCCAAACGAAGACTGAGTGCTATAAGATCTGCACATGTTCGAGGTTGCGGTTCTATTGGTGCGATAAGATCTTTAAGCTCATCTCTTAGCCCTTGGTAATAGAGAGCTGCCCTCTTCGCTTCTGGCCAGTCCGTTTCAGCAATGAGACGGTTGAATTGGGTAAGGTAGTGTACAAGTTCCTTGTTTCCCTGTCTTAATTCTAGCAGTTCTCTATCGGCTGATCCTGTTATTGTTCTTCTATCGAAAATTCTCTCAAATTCTCTTTTAAACTGCACCCAGTTATATAATATTGGATCATCGGATTGCACCAAGGGAACCGCCCACATAGCTGCATCGCCACTCAGAAAGGAAATCAGAAAGGCAGTTCGTGACTGAGGATTCGGGAAAGAAGCTGGTTTAACCATGAAATGTAACTGAACCTGCGTAAGAAAGGTTTGGAATTTGTTTGGTTCCCCACCAAACCTCTCAGGCTGGGCTAGCGGGACAGTAGCAGGAACAGTAACTGAAACAGAGGGTGACAAACTTGATGCATTTGTTGGATGCTGGGCTGTAGATGGAACTGAATCCAAACGTGATTGCAAATGAATAACCTTATTGGCTAATGCTGCTGTTTCAGTCCTACTGACTGTTAATTCGGTTTGTAAATTCCCAATCATTGCACATAGATCATCCATGGTGGCATTCATTTGGTTGTGCTCGGGAGAAACAAAATTCGTGGGCGGATTATTCTGTCAGGACCTTGGTTTCTTAAGACTCCCCTAGAGTTTCTCAGGAGCACTACCCTGGAATCAACTATCTGCTGAAATGCTTGTACTTCCCCTTTTAACAAGATTAGACAAATAACTCAGTCTGAAAAGGAAAAACAAGTAACTTTTCACCATGCAATCTTTATATTCAGCAAGCGATATTCTGCATGTAGATTGGCGTTAATCTGCATAGACATTAAGTATCAACATGTGTCACAGATTCTGTCAAGATTCAAAATGGTTACAATAGCACAGGAATTATTCGATACGTGGTGCATAAAGGTTCACATAAACACAGGTGTTTCTCCAAAAACGTGATGCATTGAAGCTTGTTTCAAAATAATACACGCAAGTTAAGTTTCCTCACATTAACCTCAGGTTGGTACACAAAGAATGAATAATTCTCAAGAAATAACTACTGTTCAATTCACAGCATTGTTCATTGCAAACTTTCTATCCTTGCAAACATTCAAATATCCAAAGAGTCAAAATGAGACCACAAGAACTCAGAACAGAATCTATGCCCTAAGCCCTCCACCGAGGCTGAAGAAGTTTTTAGAAGTCTCATAACATGAAGCAAGAATCCAGAAATCTAATCCGATCAACCAAGTCCAAAAAACAACGAAGGAAACGCCCTTCGCGTTTGTCCATTAAAGCCTTGAAAGTTCCTCCAGCCGGCAAAATGAAATTGGATAAATCCTACCTGCGATTTCTGCAAGCGGATTTTCGTGGTAGTTTACTACCATTTACAGGAAACAGGATTGCTTGGAACTCCAGCGAAGACCTCCAGCGAAGACCGGAACCGAAGCAGAGGACCTCCGATCTCAGGAACCAGAAGGGAATAATCCGCGCGATGGTTTGGGCGTGGCCGCCTTTATAGTCCCATGCTGAAGTACGGAGGCTGCAGAGGGAACAAAGACCTCGGCAGCAAAACTCGAAATAGGAACTTCTGAGGCGAAAGGTAACAAGCATTGGCAAGACGCTAGGGCAAGACGCTTTGATAAACATTTGAAACAACAAGCATTGGCACACAGGTGATGCAAGCAACAAGCATTGGTGAGGTACTGTGATTAACAGCAGCAATAATAAGCATTGGTATCTTAGCAAGGGCAAGAATCCAGTAACAATAAGCGGACACACTGATAACAGCAATAGTAGGTGCATAGTAACAAGCATTGGCAGCAACAAGCACCGGCACATGGCATAGCAAGGGCAAGAATCCTGACATGGCTGTGACATTTACTGTTGACAGTTCTCTTTTCTTCACGTGGGATGATCTGTGTGGTTTGAGGACTAGGTTGATGTTCTGACTTGCTGTGTCCATTCAATTGTAATAAACTTTCCTAAAATTAAACCTAAAATTAGGCATAGTAGGAGTATGAATACCCCTGAAATAATCCAATGCTCAATCAACGGTGAATCCAGATATAATTCTTTGATTTGTTGAAAGAGTTCCGTTGTAGTTTCTTTAGAAGACTTTTTTATTTCTGGCATCACTTCGGGGTTACTTTGATCCTCGGAAAAGTTGTCGAAGTCGATGAAATAACCAGAGGCAGTTCTGTCAATTGTTGGGATTGTTCTTTCAATCTGTCTTTCGGTAGCACTTTCTGATGCCACATTATTGTAGACTGGTGTTTCTTGACGAACTGTTTCCATCAGTGTCTCAAGAGGCACGTGTTCCATGGCATTATTGCATAGTCCTTCTCTGTGCACTGCAGGCTGATCGAATGTGATTAGTCTTTCAGTTTGAACCTCCTGGATTGTTGCAAGTTTGGGTATTCTGTTGTTTCTCGGGAGTCCACTGGGCCTACTGTTGATTA
The DNA here is from genome assembly GCF_964263255.1 of Lissotriton vulgaris. Classification (NCBI taxonomy): domain Eukaryota; kingdom Metazoa; phylum Chordata; class Amphibia; order Caudata; family Salamandridae; genus Lissotriton; species Lissotriton vulgaris. The sequence goes on along the minus strand of NW_028247762.1, from coordinate 254,136 downwards.
TAGGCCACATGCTTGTGGTTTTACCAGGTCGATAGATACAACTCTGTTCTCCTTTTTACCAGCAAGGGGCGGTAGTACAACTGATCTTGTTCCGGTGACTGCCAAGACAGGTACTGCTCCCTTTGTAGGGGACCACAGTGGTCCAGGTAAACACATGCAAATGGTTTATCCTAGATGAGAAGGGGTGTCTGCGCTGGTCGTTTTACTGTTAATACTTTTATCCTTTGGCATATTTCGCATTCTAATACATACTTTTTAGTTTGTATTCTCATGCGAGGCCACCAATATCTCTGTTTTAATAGTGATATTGTTGCGGAAACGCCAGCGTGTGCAGAGGCAAGCCCTTCATGTGCCGCTTTAATTAGTCCTAACCTGTGTTCCATGTTTGGAATTACCCTATCCCCCACTCCAGGGATTCGAGCAAAAGGAACATTATTCGTATCTGTTGAATATAAGTACTTTTCTGGAAAGCCTTTTGGGAGTGTTTTCTTATCGTTTTTTAAAGACGCACTGACAGCTTGTAGTATATCGCTGTCTATTTTTGTTTGTGACCGAGTTATCGCAGCTACGGAAGCCGTTTGCACAGCTGCCTTCGCGGCTTCATCAGCCAATGAATTCCCTGCAACGTGAACGCCATCACGTTGATGACTCAGAGTGTGTATCACGTGAGTCTTTTGTAGTTCTTTCTGTAAAAGAACTACCTGTTCCCAAAGCATTTTATGCTTTATTGTGCCACCTTTGTCATCTTTGTAATCATTTTCAATCCATCTCTGCAGTTTATTTTTGTAAGAGTTGACGCAAAAATGAGAATCGCACACGATTAGTGTCGGGAATTCACATTCTGCATTTTCAAGCGCCATCTTTAAACATCTGATTTCAGCTCTCTGAGCCGAACAGTACTTTACTGATTCAGTTTTTGTTACTTTCGGTCTGAATTTACCGCACAGCCAACAACCTTTAACAATCGCACAGGCTGCATCGTAGGATTTGCTCTCTACGTTGAAATGCTGTACAAATCTATCTGTATAGATTATACAGGCGTATTGTGGGAGAGGCAGAAGTTCGATTGGCAGAGGATATTCTTCTTCATGTTCTAAATCATTCAGTTCTTCGAATTGCGGGGCGAAATAGTATTTCACATCTTCCGCTCCTAGAGAATCTACATACTGTATCCATTTCGGATCCAGTGATACTGTAGGCAGGTTTACTGTGCTGAATAGCGCCTCGAAGGCGGATTCCGCTGTGAGGATATTAATCCTTTTACCATGTGCTAGTTCTCGTTCATTTGCTAATGCAATTTGCACTGCTTTCACAGTTCTTTCTGTGTGACTGATGTTTTTTCTGCTTGTGTGTACAAGTGAGATTTGATTGAAATTGGTACCTTTTCTCCCTCATTAGAGGTCAGGTACGTGAATCCGCATCCTCCTGGGATGACTTTGATTACAAGATCGCGTGTGTTGTCACGTGTATCTAATTTTGTTTTTGTTAACATGTCTGTTTGCAGTGATCTCAAAATTTCTGTGTGTTTTTGAGTCCAATTGATTTGTTTAAAATCAGGTTTTATTAGTTCGTAGAGAGGTTTAACCCTCTCTGCGTAATTTAGAATGTAAGTTCTCCGAAATTCAGAAAACCTAGAATGGATTGTAAATTCTTCAGCGTTTTTGGAGCTTGGAGTACAGCGCACTTCTCTAAGAAGTTGTCCGCTAGGCTCTTTCCTTCACTTGATAATTCGTATCCTAAGAATAATACTGTCCGGTCGGCAATTGGAGACTTTTTAAAGTTGAATTTGTAACCCTCAGCTGTGAACCCAAGTATAATGGTGTTCACTCTTTTCAAGTGAGTATCCAAGTCGTCGTCTGTGAGGTAGATATCATCTACGTAAGATAATGCCTCATCATCATATATTTGTAGTAACTCTGTTACCCTAGCTGAGAATAGTCCTGGGCTGTTCTTGAACCCCTGTGGGAGCCTACAGAATTTTTCTGAGACCCCATTACGGAGAAAGCGGTCAAATACCTGCTTTCTGGTGCAATGTTTTGACAAAAGAAACCATTAGATATGGCTAATGTTGTTTTATATTTTTTCCTAACTATGTTATTCATTAGGGCTGCACTATGCGAGTTTTGTACTGCAAATGTTTTGCATCATGCATTAAGGTGTCTGTAGTCCAAAACTTGACGATATGAATTGTCTGGCTTGGAGACAGGAAACAAAGGATTGTTCATTTGAGAGGTGCATGTTTCAATCACCCCCTGGTATTCAAGTTGATCTAAGATCTCCCTGACTTGTTTTTTAGCTTCTTGCTTAATGGGATACTGCCATTGGGCAGTTGGTTCATTTTTTAATTGGATTTTGTGAGGAGGTGAGTCCTCATCCCATCCTACATGATTTTTGTATAATGCCGGTGCCTGGGCTACTGCCCATTTCCTTGCATAAGTATATTTTTTGTGAATCGGAATGTGATTCGAGAAGGCAGGTACAATACATCGGGATGACAACCCGTCCCGTTAAAACCCGAATCATTGAACATCGCAGCAACTTCCGCTGCAAGAAGACTCACACAAAAATGTGCAAACATTATGTAGACCACAACCATGATGAAGAATCTATGAAGTGGGTAGTATTAGAATCTAGCCCAAACTGCCCGAAAAATGCCCTCTTCCAGAAGGAACAGAGATGGGTCCATCGGCTGTCTTCGGATAAGCAGGGTCTCAACGAAGACATTCCCTGGCACTCACTTTGAGCCATCTAGTCCCAATCATTGTACTGTTGCCACCATTGCATTATTGCCCAATATTCGTCAGGGGGACACACTCAGAATCCCAACTCTCATCAAATACCATCCCCCGCTGGCACCACACCTCCAAGTGAACCACGCACACACTATACATGGTTCCCCAACCGCATGGACACCATGGCCAAACTTATTGCCACTCACCTAGCCATTCTTCGACTCTGTATACTCCCTGTGCCAATTGCATCTGGGCCGCTATCCCACTAACGCACTCAAGGCAGGGCGGCAATCCCAATTTGATCAGGAAGTCTATGGATTCCCCAGCGCCATACTTCATATGCTTCCATATCTCCAATGCTCCCTAAAACATGCATATTTCTAGTAATACTAGGCAAAATGAATATGAGCTGAGTGTTACAGGCGCCGATATACCAGTTCAATATGGCCGCCACTACACCAGTCCATACCACGTGATACGGCGCTATGGGCTACGACGCGCCACTCACGCCGATCTGGCTGGGCGAACTACTCTATGTCCAAACAAGGAAAGTTAGTTTTGCCAATGCTATACACTGGACGCTGGACTACCCGTCAGGCTCCCCGAATTCATGGCACTGGTTGCATATATCAGAGTTAGCCACTTCAAGCGACCAGCCTCACACACGCCGGTGCACTAGTCTAAGATGGCCGCCACCAGATCGGCCGAAACCACGTGACACGTCACAGGGGGCGGAGACGCATGTCAGACGCCTATGCGTTTTGTTGTGGTTAAATAACCCCGACCGCCGAGCTCACACATCTACTCGAGCTCGGCGGAGAAGGGTAGGTCACATAGCACGGACACAGGAAATTTGAGGTGAGTGCAAGAGCGATAAACGAAGGATGGGCAGATAGGACCCCTTTGGCTTAAACGAGTTGTTTAACTATAAGTAAATCTTTTTGGCGCTATTTATGTCCCAACTTCAGCTGCAACTCAAGGGCTCATCCCTGATGTTCTGTCCCGCCGACCCCTCATGTGGCCTTTAGTTCTTGACCAGTAGGTGAGTAGGGAACACGAGCCTTACATTCCTTAAGCATCTCTAGTCACATAGTGTGTGTGTGTTTGCACCTAGCCACATTAAGCTACAAACGGTGTCTCTCTCTGTCTTTTAACAAATACCTGCTCATGTTAAGAACCCAGGTGGATAGTGTCTCTAGCCTGGATAGCTGCTGTACACCTTTTTACCTTTTTTTTTAACCTTTTTAACCTTCCCTCACTCCACAAACCTCCTCACTAGCTCAGTGGTTGTTGTGTGTGCTCCACCTCTCACACTTTGCACACGCAATTGACAAGGCATGCAGTGGTTTTGTTTAATGCTCCAAAATACCAACAGCATGCCACACTGTTCACAGATCCCATGTATGACGTGACCTGTTTTCCTGATAGCAAACTTGTTTTTAACCATTGTCTGTTTATCTCTTCCCTATGTATAGGCATAGGACAACCCACAGAGATAACATACACCATCACACACATGACACTAGCATGTTGTTTTTTCACCTTTTGAAGGTCCTGATGAATCGCGGGCAATTATTACCCACTGCGAGAAACATGTCGACCATCTTCACCCCTAGTCTCATCTAGGGTCACCTGACCTAACTTGTTGACACCTAGTGAGCTAGCCCCTTGTTTTTAATCGCAGCCAGGGGACCCCCAGAATAAAGTGAATTCCGGTACCCCTAGCTACATTTTAATATCCCATCCACTATAACACACCATCCCGCCCACACACCCACACCTCACCATAAGGCTGTTGGATAAAAAGATCTCCGCCAAAGAGCCCCTCTTCGAGGTGAGCCCGTCGGGGATTGCACCGCCTCCCCGACGAGGAGCAACCGCCGATGATGAAGCATGACACCCTTCTGGGTGTGTGAGGCAAATCCATCCAACAAAATGGATGCCCCAGGGTGTTACTCCTACACCTTTGGTCACGCCAGTTAAATCTTCCCTAGTTTTCCATTGGAACAGTCCAGCAACTCCTCTTTGTTGCATTCTCAGATACGGACACACGCTGTGACTGGACCTTCCACCATCCTGAGTAGTAAATAGTGTCTGTTGATCAATTGATCACTTTTTCTTCCTCCCTCCTTTTGACAATAATCATTTTTTCGCCACGAGGGCACTCCCTGACAAACTCTGGGGGCCAATCCTTTTCAGCTAACAGAATATCATAGCCTTTTGAGAGTTTATCCCAAAATAGACCCTTTATTTTCCTAGTCTTATGACCCTCTATACGCAATGTTATTTCGTATATCTTATGGGGCTCGCTAAGTCTGGTGTCGGCAGTTTCAACCTGAATGTACTCATTCGTGTCCACTGTCTCCAGATGACTCATCAGGATCTTGCGGGCTATAGTGATTTCTGCTGCACTGTCCAACACTGTCTGTGCCCACTCCCCGTTTTTCAACTGTGTCCTCAGTATTCTCGGCATGGTTGATTACTCTAATACTGGCTACCTTCTTTTTTGGAAATTGAGATTTTTTACTCTGAGCAGGTTCCTTGTCTTTGGACTTGGTGTGCTCTCCTGGGTCTGACCTTCCTCTTCTTTCCGATTTCTGCGAAAAAGATCGAGAGGGACGTGTATCAATACTTTGATATCTATCATGTTTTTTCAAATTATCCCTATTTCTAAGGTTATATCTTTTCTCAGAGGGCTCCCTCTGGGGAGACTGGTGTTCTCGAGTCGGAGTTCTTTCCCTCCGTCGAGGAGACCTTCCTCTGGACTGGAAAACTTTTTCATTGGGAGTGGATTGTTTATTTCCATCCCAGCTCTTTTTAGGAGTGTTTGAATTATTTTTAATAAATAATTTTTCAGGATTTTCGAGCAGTTGGGGCTTTACTGGGTTCCCACCCAAGCTGTCTCTACCTAATTCTTCATAGCATTTCTCTATGATTCTGGCAAGCTCAATTGGCTGATCTGTTATATCTGTTTCCCTCAACTTCTGGCGGATCGCCACAGATGCTGCTTCTCCTTTTATATTGGCTAATAATATAGCCGAGACCTGCTTGAAGTCTTTCAGTAATTTCATACCCAGAGTTAAAGCAGGTTCTGGACCGTATTCATTTTGAATCTGTCGTAGTACATCCGGTATTACCGCCATAGACGGAACACCATGTGTTTTTGTGTAAATGGAAGCAAAGACTGTACCCCAAGTGTCGCAGTCCTCCACGTGTGGTGCGATTCCCATAGGAAGGCAGATTGTCAAGATTCTGTGTGTCTCAATAGGGGTGGTATCCGGAAATACTGCCTCTATTTGAGTGATTTTTTGTGCTAACCAGAAAGGAATTTGTTCCCGTTTTACAGGTGTTTTACCAAGACATGACTGTATGTTCTGTGGTGTGATTTTATTAGTGTTCCCCTGATGGGGGGTCAGCTGTGGTACATTAACAGCTGGTTGGACTGTTGCAGTCCGCATTACATATTGCACTAACTGCCTATGTATTTTAATAAGTGTTTTTAGCTGTACTAACAGCTCTTCTTTTGACATTTTTTCAATGTCCGGATGTGGTGTGTAGCTGGCTAGAACCGGCCACAATGCTCCTGGTCTACATAGTGGACCGAGCCTGGTAATATGATCATTATGTTTTAGGGCGCCATTAAACCAGAGCAGGTGCTCTTGGAATTTTAGTGGGATTTCAGTCTCCTCGAAAGGAGCGTACTCATCCGGTGGTTTCTCTATTTTGTAATAGTGAAACTCTTTTGTTCTAGCGTTTGCCGCTGGAAAGTTTATCCATGAATAGAATACCTCTGTCTGCCGATATTCATGTGCCTCTATCACGAAAATTACTGTACCACCTTGTGGTGTCAGTCCGTTTTCTATAAGTTTTAAAGTTATAGATTTTCTTAAATGTGCCAGGATGATTATTGCACCCGGTACCGTGTCGTCGGGACCCTGCTGAGTCGCATCTGCTGCGCCCCCAGTGGTTCCGTTGTTTTCTTCTGACATTTTATAAATGCAAGGTTTGCAGAGTAGGTCTCCAAGGAGACAAAGATTAGGTGCACAATATTTTGGAACACTGTATCCTTCAACGTTGAATAAACCAGAGCTTTACATAGGAATCACTTCCTACTGAGTTCGGGCGGATTTTAACCTTTCACCCACTCCAGAAGTCTATTGGAGTATTTACGGGAGAAAGGGGTCTGTGTGAAATATGCACGACTGAGTTACTCTAATGTCTTGCGTTACTTTATCGCCTTACCAAACGTTGGTCGCCATGTAGTGTAGTTCCTATTTTCCCAATAGGCCCTGCACATTGGAATAACATAAACAGTAGTATCGACGTAGAAGTGCGGATCTTCCAAGCCTCCACTGACTATGCTAAACTTAATTGGGTTTGTTACCAACTAGCTCAGAGGTCACTGGAAACTTTCTTGACTGAATAGGAAGTGATCAGCTTCCCTGGCACAGCCAAGAAGGGATTCAGTTTTCCAACAACCGTGCAACATGACAACTTTGCTCCTCAGATAAGAGTCAATCTCTAGGGTCGTGTGAAACAATAGACAGTTATTTTACTCAGTCAGTGGTTGTGCAGTTTACTTTCACAATATGTAGAGAATAGAGAGACGGGCGTTTTCAATAAAGGGTAACATTTATTGAACAGTCTTTCTTCTCGTACAAGAGAAATGAATTGCCACAATTGCAAGACTTGTTATTATAAAAAGTACGTACAGTAAGATAAGTATTGCGAAATAATACTGTAAAAGCATTGATATGGTTTCTTAGCCATACAATGGTTAAAATGAATAAAACATATATACATTCATATATACATTAGGCTAAAATACTCAACTGGTGCTTCTAACTACGCCTACCCCAGTGTACCTGACCTAAGCCTAATACTTGGGAGGAGAGTAAGTAAGTAGCTTTAAGTTAAGTTGGTTTTGCCAAGGTTTGCTTCAAGAATTCTCTCTAAGGGTTTAGTCAACACCATACATCTGGAATAGAATGATGGAGGTCTGGTATCTCCTTCAGGGGGTCAATATCCCAGTCACCCGCAAGGGTAGGCCGGAAACGCCGGAGCTGGATTTCTCTGCAGGAGAAAGACAGCGTCTTTCTCAGCGCGTCGAGGAGGAGGAGGAGGGGCAGCGTCCGCGGGCAGCTTGCATCTGCTGGGCTCTTGCAGGGGGACGGCTGTTCAGCTCCTAAGTTCACCACACCATCGTTCGCTCGTTAGCAGCGATAGCAGTAGCGATAGCAGCTATGGTATCATCAGCATAACAGCAGCTTCATCAGCAGCGATGGCATTGAGGCAGCTAGCGTTTGCTTAAGGCAACGTTGGTAATATTTATACCTGAAAGGTGCCTTGTTTGACGTAAGTTTTTGGACATAAGACGTCAATAAAGATGTCACTAGGAAGTGATCGTCTATCAGTGCTCATTAGAGTTCTATTACTAATCAAAACACAGCAAGCGGGGATTTCCAGGTTGCTGAGCTTTTATCTTGTTGAAGAACTCGGAGTGTTAATCTAGGAATCTTAGATAGTAACTTCTGCTATGTCATTGCACTAATTGGTTGCAAAGGAAGTGGCAGAGAAAGCGATTCTGAAATGTGGCTCTGTTCGTGTGAGGCCAGAGACGAGTTTCTGAATATTGCACTTGAACGGTTATGCCAATATAGGGAATAAATGGATTTATAGCCGAATAGGGGCATAAGGTCACAGTATCGATCAGGGTCCTAGATTAGAACGCGACACCCCCGTTGGAGTATGGGAGGGTAAACATGTTCCATCTGAGGCGGGGCTGCTTGCCCACCCATGTAAGAGTCATCAGCTGCGTCCTTGGTGTGTTAAAGAATTAGCATGGCAGCACTAGGGGTATGGTGATGAACAAATAGATGAATTTGGGTAATATCAAAAAATTAATCGCTGCAATCCTATCTGCCATGGAGAGCCACAGCCGAGTCCACCCGACAACTTGGTCTTCGAACTACGACATTGACCTACCATAGTTATATTGGATCACCAGATATGGGTCTGCGTTGATCCAGATTCACAGATACTTCCCAGGGTCTGTGCTCCATTATATAGGAAAGTCTAGCGCATGGTGCTGAGTGTTAGGAGTCAGGGGGGACATATTTAACTTGGGTCAGTTGATTCCTGAGGCCAGAGTAGCGACCAAATCGTATATATGTGCAAATTGTGGATGCTAGGTAAGCGGCTGGATTGCGCACATGTACAACCATGTTGCCCGTATACTGGGATATGCCTAAGGGACGCTGCGTGAATCTAGGTGCAGATGGCGCATAGCGTTGCCGAGGGGTACATGCAAGTGGTACCAGTTCAAGTGCAAATAGTAGCGGGCGGGAATAAAGGACATCCCTGGTGGCTGCCCCTATTAATAGGTAATATATCCAAAGTCATCCCATTGACCATGCTTCTTACAACAGGTATGCCCCGATTCGTCTAAACTAAGGGCCATATGTATGAACACATTTTCCCATTGACACAGAATGGGTAAAACCCTTTGATACATCTGGCCCTAAGTCTTGTCTGCGTAACCCCTCCATCATTACCTCCCATTCTAGGGCTATCGGGGTCTTGCGGAGGCCCCTAATCTCCTCTATGCGCAATGCTGCACCTTCCGCTCCACCCCATCGTAACAAGTCGCCGTGCCATACGTGAACTTCCGGGGCTTTGCGTGATTTCCATCGCATAGTCGTGTTCCTGACAGCTAGTATAAAAGCAAGGTTCACAAACCGGAAATGCACTTTGTGGGTGCTGATAAGAGTATGAAGCCCCAGGTTACACTCCTCCAGTGTATTTGCAAGAGTAAGCTTTGTGGCGGCCTCTGTCATTTGCCTTACCGTATCCCAGTACTTGCGTAAACGCGGGCAGTCCCAGATCATGTGTATGAAACCTGCTCCTTCCAGGAAGCATCTTGGGCAACTGTGTTGTGTCTGGGGGAACATCTTGTCAAGTCTGTGCGGGGGGAAATACGCACGATGCAGTACCATTGTCTGAATGAATCTAAATTTGGCGTTTCTGGGAATTTTTGTGGGGTGTGCCAAAATTATCCCACAGGGCCTTTAATGGAAGCAGGGAAACTCTCGTATGTGCACTTATCCCGGCGTAGAGCCATTTTATTAGGTGCCGCCCTCCTCCCATGTAATATACCATCTTGATCAATTCGTTCTCAGGTGGGGCTATCCTCTGCGGAGCCCAGTGTGTCCTAACAAACCTGAGCAGGGCTATGTAGATTAAAAACATGGACGTCGGAGCGCCTGTCTGGTGTGTGAAAATGTCATGGTCCATCAGTGTATCCTCCACGAACAAGTCTGCCACTGTACTTACTCCCGCCTCCAACCAAGGTGTAAGCTTTCGTTTCGTCAGCTTGCCACTTGCTAAAGTGATCCCAAGCAATGGTATATTTCCTGCATACCTACGCGTCGTTTGGGTATATCGCAAGGCCGCTTTCCAGCACTGCAACGCCGTTTGCAGCAGCAGGGGGAGCTTCGGCGTTATCCTATGCCCCGGCAGCATCAAGGCATACAAGGACCCGCTTTCCAACTCCGCAGTGGTATAATCTATTTCATGCAAGTTACGCCCCGCTGTCCAGTAAGATAGCCATTGCAGTTGGCAGGCATAGTAATATGCGCGAAAGTCTGGAACCCCCAATCTACCCACCGCAGTGCCCACCTGTAGCTTTTTGAGGCTTATACGGCGTCTACCCTTACCCCATATGAGATCCGTGAGCAAAGTGTTAAGTGGGACAAAGGTGCGTTGTGGAACAATTAAAGGCAAATTTGTGAAATAGTAAACCAATCTGGGTAACATGACCATTTTGGCAATAGCTGCTCTACCCGTTATAGAGAGCGGCAAGGCAGTCTAGAAAACAATACTGGCTCTTAACGCTCTGATTGTCTTTTTCAGATTGCCCTCTAGCATGTCCTTGTGTGTTCTGTATATTTGTATACCTAAATATTTGAAAGTTGCTTGCGCGACCTGAATGGTAGTGTTCCCAATATGTATCTCCGCGATGTCCCCTCTCCCTGTAAAGAAAAAAACGTGTGTTTTGAAGGTGTTTAAAGCTAGGCCCGATATGAATTCAAAGCTCCAAAATGTCGCAAAAAGTGCATCCATTGGAGCGCGGAGGTCTGCCATGTACAAAAGAATATCATCAGCGTACGATGAAAAGAAATGGGTCGTAGCGCCTATTCGTATCCCCTGATCCAGAAAGTTGCTGCGCAAGTAAATCGCCAACGGTTCCAACGCCAATATAAATAGGAGGGGCGATAATGGGCAGCCTTGTCTAGTACCTTTGTGTATATTATATTCTCGGGATATGTGACCTCCTGTTCTAGTACGTGCCGTAGGGGCATTATACAATATTCGTATCCAAGCGGCATAGTCCTTCGGGATGCCCAACCTCTCCAGGGCCTGAAACATCTATTCCCAATATATAGAGTCAAAGGCCTGTCGTAGGTCTAGGGAAATACAACCCCCATGCGTGTACCTTTTTGGGGCCTCTGACTGTACATAATGGAATTTTTGAATATTGAGGGATGTGCTACGTGCAGGCAAGAAACCAGTTTGGTCCACATGTATTAATTTGGACAAATATGGGAGCAGTCTGTTTGCTAATACTTTGCTCAGTATTTTATATTCCGCTGATAACAACGACAATGGGCGGTAGTTAGCCATGTCAGTGTGTACCCTGCCCGGTTTCGGGAGTGTTATGACCAGTGCTTGTGCCATTGTAGCAGGTAAAGAGCCCTTGTCCCATACTTCTTTATATAGTTCCACTAAGCGAGGCACTAAGGTTTCGGCCTACGTAGTGTAGAATTCAATGGGCAGCCCGTCAATACCGGGCGTTTTTTTGTTTTGCGGCAGCCCTTCCATTGCCTCTCTAATTTCCTGTGAGGTGATAGGGCCCACTAGCCCTTTACGTAGCTGTTCCGGAACCATCGGGTAAGTGAGTTCAGAAAGGAATGTCTCCATGTGGTGCAGTGAGTGTCCCTCAGGCGCCCTGTATAAAGTTGCATAATAATCACGGAACGCCTCTTTTATCTCACCCTGCGTAGTGATGGTGTCCCCGTTGTCTAATACAAGCTGAGGTATGACCACAGCGGGGGATAAGCTCGCAAAATGTGAGCCAGTAATGATCCCGATTTAGTGGCCTCGCTATGGGCCAGCTTTGTGTATGTTGCGTGATCTATCACCCTCAGGGATTCTAGTAATTCTGCGTGGCGAATGCGTACACCTCCTGCAGACTGTACCTGTTTTCTCCTCCACCTCCACTAGCGAGTTATGTAGTTCCTGTCGTGCCCCTACCGTCATACCAATGGCCTTCCCCCGTATTACCGCCTTAAAAGCGTCCCATTACACTAATTTGCTCGAGGCTGTGTCAGCATTGTCGATGAAATAGTGATCAATAGTATCAGCGAGTGCAACACGAAAGACCTGATCCTCCAGCAGTTGCAGCCAAAGGCTCCAAGTGGGGACCGGCGTGGGTATCCTACCCCATGCAAATACATACTTTAACGGGTTATGGTCCGAGAAGGTCTTGGGAAGGTAAGTAGAGTCAAGCACCTGCATAGCTATCCTACCGGAACAAATTATTCTCTCTATTCTTGTGTGGAGATCGTGCACTGCAGAGTAGTACGAGTATTCTCTGTGGCGGGAATGACGCATGCGCCATACATCTCTCATATCCCACCCTTCCATCCATCGGAGCAGTGCCTCCTCCTGTTTCCACACAGTAGCGCCCTGTAATGGTGGATGCAATCTGTCAAGCGAAACATCCAATACTATGTTACAATCTCCTCCTAGTATCCAAGGGTACGCTTCCCATCCAGCCAGCGCTCCACTCAATGTGCTCCAAAAAACATCCTGCTCGTAATTAGGGTCGTAGAATGTACCCAGCACAACTAGTTGTCCATCAAGCAAGCCCTTAACAAGGACATATCTACCCTGTCTGTCCACACACTGTTCTTGTGCAACAAATGGTACCCCGTGTTTTATCTAGATCGGGGCACCCCTGGCATGATTAGAGTATACAAAAACCACAGTTGATGGACAGTATGCAGAACAATGTCATACATTCACCCCAGTACAGAGATCTGGGCCTAAATCCATCGTTTTTTTGCACTCCACACTTCCCCAGTTCAGACATGGCCATATGCAAATCAGTCTGACCCTGTGCCTCATGGGAACAGTCCAGCCCGAACTGCCAAGCCATGCTTTCCCTGGACCGGAAACAAGCTTCCGAGGACTGGTTTCTGGCATTCCAGCCGTCTTCAGCCCAGCTTGCTTGAATCCAGTGGTGTGGGGAGCATGGGACTCACGTCTGAGCATACCCATCCCACTCGGGGTGACAAATGCAAAAACCACAGTTGATGGACAGAATGCAGAACAATGTCATACATTCACCCCAGTACAAAGATCTGGGCCTAAATCCATTGTTTTTTTGCACTCCACACCACCCCAGTTCAGACATGGCCATATACAAATCAGTCTGAACCTGTTCATGGGAAGAGTCCAGCCCGAACTGCCAAGCCATGCCTTCCCTGGACCGGAAACAAGCTTCCGAGGACCGGTTTCTGGCATTCCAGCCGTCTTAAGCCCGGCTTGCTTGAATCCAGTGGTGTGGAGGGCATGGGACTCACTTCTGAGCATACCCATCCCACTCGGGTGACAAATGCAAAAACCACAGTTATCGTTTTTTGCACTCCACACCACCCCAGTTCAGACATGGCCATATGCAAATCAGTCTGACCCTGTGCCTCATGGGAACAGTCCAGCCCGAACTGCCAAGCCATGCTGTCCCTGGACTAGAAACAAGCTTTCGAGGACCGGTTTCTGGCATTCCAGCCGTCTTCAGCCCGGCTTGCTTGAATCCAGTGGTGTGGAGAGCATGGGACTCACGTCTGAGCATACCCATCCCACTCGGGGTGACAAATGCAAAAACCACAGTTGATGGACAGAATGCAGAACAATGTCATACATTCACCCCAGTACAGAGATCTGGGCATAAATCCATTGTTTTTTTGCATTTCACACCACCCCAGTTCAGACATGGCCATATGCAAATCAGTCTGACCCTGTGCCTCATGGGAACAGTCCAGCCCGAACTGCCAAGCCATGCCTTCCCTGGACCGGAAACAAGCTTCCGAGGACCGGTTTCTGGCATTCCAGCCGTCTTAAGCCCGGCTTGCTTGAATCCAGTGGTGTGCAGAGCATGGGACTCACGTCTGAGCATACCCATCCCACTCGGGGTGACAAATACAAAAACCACAGTTGATGGACAGAATGCAGAACAATGTCATACATTCACCCCAGTACAGAGATCTGGGCCTAAATCCATAATTTTTTTGCACTCCACACCACCTCAGTTCAGACATGGCCATATGAAAATCAGTCTGACCCTGTGCCTCATGGGAACAGTCCAGCCCGAACTGCCAAGCCATGCCTTCCCTGGACCGGAAACAAGCTTCCAAGGACCGGTTTCTGGCATTCCAGCCGACTTCAGCCCGGCTTGCTTGAATCCAGTGGTGTGGAGAGCTTGGGACTCACGTCTGAGCATACCCATCCCACTCGGGGTGACAAATGCAAAAACCACAGTTGATGGACAGAATGCAGAACAATGTCATACATTCACCCCAGTACAGAGATCTGGGCCTAAATCCATCGTTTTTTTGCACTCCACACCATCCCAGTTCAGACATGGCCATATGCAAATCAGTCTGACCCTGTGCCTCATGGGAACAGTCCAGCCCGAACTGCCAAGCCATTCCTTCCCTGGACCGGAAACAAGCTTCCGAGGACCGGTTTCTGGCATTCCAGCCGTCTTAAGCCCGGCTTGCTTGAATCCAGTGGTGTGCAGAGCATGGGACTCACGTCTGAGCATACCCATCCCACTCGGGGTGACAAATACAAAAACCACAGTTGATGGACAGAATGCAGAACAATGTCATACATTCACCCCAGTACAGAGATCTGGGCCTAAATCCATAATTTTTTTGCACTCCACACCACCTCAGTTCAGACATGGCCATATGAAAATCAGTCTGACCCTGTGCCTCATGGGAACAGTCCAGCCCGAACTGCCAAGCCATGCCTTCCCTGGACCGGAAACAAGCTTCCAAGGACCGGTTTCTGGCATTCCAGCCGACTTCAGCCCGGCTTGCTTGAATCCAGTGGTGTGGAGAGCTTGGGACTCACGTCTGAGCATACCCATCCCACTCGGGGTGACAAATGCAAAAACCACAGTTGATGGACAGAATGCAGAACAATGTCATACATTCACCCCAGTACAGAGATCTGGGCCTAAATCCATCGTTTTTTTGCACTCCACACCATCCCAGTTCAGACATGGCCATATGCAAATCAGTCTGACCCTGTGCCTCATGGGAACAGTCCAGCCCGAACTGCCAAGCCATTCCTTCCCTGGACCGGAAACAAGCTTTCGAGGACCGGTTTCTGTCATTCCAGCCGTCTTCAGCCCGGCTTGCTTGAATCCAGTGGTGTGGAGAGCACGGGACTCACGTCTGAGCATACCCATCCCACTCGGGGTGACAAATAAAAAAACCACAGTTGATGGACAGAATACAGAACAATGTCATACATTCACCCCAGTAACGAGATCTGGGCCTAAATCCATCTTTTTTTGCACTCTACACCACCCCAGTTCAGACATGGCCATATGCAAATCAGTCTGCCCCTGTGCCTCATGGGAACAGCCCAGCCCGAACTGCCAAGCCATGCCTTCCCTGGACCGGAAACAAGCTTCCGAGGACCGGTTTCTGGCATTCCAGCCGTCTTCAGCCCGGCTTGCTTGAATCCAGTGGTGTGGAGAGCATGGGACTCACGTCTGAGCATGCCCATCCCACTCGGGGTGACAAATGCAAAAACCACAGTTGATGGACAGAATGCATAACAATGTCATACATTCACCCCCGTACAGAGATCTGGGCCTAAATCCATCGTTTTTTTGCACTCCACACCACCCCAGTTCAGACATAGGCATATGCAAATCAGTCTGACCCTGTGCCTCATGGGAACATGCCAGCCCGAACTGCCAAGCCATGCCTTCCCTGGACCGGAAACAAGCTTCTGAGGACCGGTTTCTGGCATTCCAGCCGTCTTCAGCCCGGTTTGCTTGAATCCAGTGGTGTGGAGAGCATGGGACTCACGTCTGAGCATGCCCATCCCACTCGGGGTGACAAATGCAAAAACCACAGTTGATGGACAGAATGCAGAACAATGTCATACATTCACCCCAGTACAGAGATCTGGGCCTAAATCCATCATTTTTTGAACTCCACACCACCCCAGTTCAGACATGGCCATATGCAAATCAGCCTGACCCTGTGCCTCATGGGAACAGTGGCTGAAGACGGCTGATAGCCAGAAACGGTCCTTGGATGCTTGATTGCGGTCCAGGGAAGACATGGTTTGGCAGTTCGTGCTGGACTGTTCCCATGAGGCACAGGGTCAAGGCTAATTTGCATATGGCCATGTCTGAACTGGGGTGGCTTGGGGAGCAAAATAACGATGGATTAAACCCAGATCTGTGACTGGGGATGAATGTTTTGCCATTGTGCAACATTCCATCCATCATCTTGTGTATTTTCCTTGCTCATGTAGAGCAGCTCGCTCTCATTGCAGTGTCCTAGAAATCCATTCCCACATTTCCCTTAACGATTTCTTCAAATTTGGTTTTTAGCTGGTGACGTTAAGTCACTGTGGGGTTTGCCCTGTGCTTGGTGAGATGATTGGTAAAGCTGCAATGGTTATCTGACCTCCCGTCACAGTACAAATCAAATCCTACTGTAGTAAAGGTCCTGGTGCCATTTCTCCGGTAACAGTGCAGGGTCCTGGTGTGCACTAGGGATAGGTTGATTCTGTAAAATGCTGAGAAGTGCCTCTATCGGGGAAGCCGTTATGCTATTTGACAAAGGTAGTGTACTTGTTATAGGGTTGGGGATCTGAGCAGGTGAAGAGACAATAGTCTCTGTATAGTTTGGAGGTGCACAAGATTTAACATGAGTGTTCCTCAACTTTCCTGGTCTCAGTTACTATCAGGGTTGTGGCACTCGGTGTAATAGCAGTCACATTATATGGGTGTGGTCTTATGCTGAGGAGCTCACTTATAATGGCATCCTCCTCCTCACTCTCTGTTTCTGAATCCCTTTTAGGTTTCTAATTATCTATCTCTTTGCTTTCTATCATGGGATAGGGTCCAATGGTCTCAATGACTTCCTTCCTCTATTTTCTCTGCCTCTCCTCATCCAGCACGCTTCTCCATGAATGAGCCTTAATGCAAATTTTTAATTCAACATGTTTCCTTATCTTTTCACTAGCCATTTGATCCTAAAGATTTAGGGCTTCATATTGTGTGGGCCTAGGCAGAGGTTTTAAGGTGTACATTCTTCTCCTCACATTTTCTATTCTAGGACTATTGAAAGGCCTACTTAGTGGGTATCGCAATCCCCATCTTTGGATGTGTATTTGTGCCATTGGCTAAAACATTGGCTAAATGCATGTGTTTAACCCTTTCTTGGCTCCCTTTTTCCCTAGCTGGTGTACCTTCCGGGAGAAACTTCTCTTCTTTATTGACATCTTCCTCCAATGTTGACAAGGTATTTCCCATGCTAGAAAATTCTCAACCACTCTTCGTTTCAATCTCCCACACTCTTTGCTCCACTGGGTTCACATCCGTCCAGCAATCCTGAGCATGTTGCTTAAAGGCCACCCTATCGCAGCGCGGCTACAGCGTCTGTCAGTTAATCTCTTCGTCGCACCCCGATGACGCAATGCACAAATACTGTTGAGACTCCCTGAACCACTTCTCACTATAATTCTTTGTTTGCCTGCTCCAACTATACAGACATTTCTACAATGGCAAGAATATTACTTACTTTCACACAAAGGTAGACCTTTAACTGGCAGTTGGGACTGGCACTTTCTACTTGGGTGAAGGGATGCCCCAGCAAGGCAAAACCTACCGCTCCCATCAAGGACAGGTGTTTACACTTGCTGTCTAACCTGTGCTTACCCTTGGGTAGCTTGGCACTGAGCAGTCAGGCTTTCCTCAGAGCCAATGTGTAAAGCATTGGCACAGCAGTTACTCGCGATAAATACCCTGAGCGTCACAAAAGAGTCTTCACACAGGATTTATGTAAATAACGTTTATATTCAACACACATATTCAATCATTATAACAAACACAGCATATACTTCAGGGCATAAAACACATTTGAAAACATTACTAACAGTACTAGGCCCACCTGTGTTGTTATGCTATCAATAGTAGGCACACTGTGGATAATTCCTAATATAATCCCCCACCACAGCGTTAGAGAACCTTATGTTGTGCAACACCCCTGACCCATCCTAGCAATCTTGATAATACAGTCCCCAACAGTTATATAGTACACAACAATATTAAAGATATGTAAAACCATGACACGAGAACAGAAGGAAAAAAAATTACCACCTCGCCACATCTCTCCTCCGTTATCACTGTGTCTCTCCCAACCAGGAACAGGATGCATCCAGGCTCCCCTGACCAATCACAATGCTGCAATGAAGTGTTGTAATTGGTCTGAGCACCGTGGTTCGGCGCTGAGCTAGGGTATGGGGGGCTGGGCATGTTCTCCACCCAGGCTGTAATGCAGCATGCAAAGTGCGCATGACTGTTTGGCCTGCACAAGAGAGCCGGCCAAACAGTCATTGCCCACTTACAGAGTGTGCTCACCACTCCCCCTGATCCTCAGTCATTGGAGCAGCCTGCCCTGCAAGGCTGCTGCAGTAGGAACAAATAAAATGATAATAACATCAAGTTGTTATCAGTTTATTTTTCCTTTATTTGACTGCTGCAAAGCAGTGGGGCAACGCTCCTCCACCTTAGAGGAGGAGCCACCCCTGGATGGCACCAGTAGTTATACTGTTGTGTGTCTTTGTAGTTAGGGGTGGTTTAAGGGGTTTCCCTTTTAACCACATATGTCTCCACTAAATTGTAGGCCTCTATGCCATGGGAACGTAGAATGTAGATCTTAATCTTTAGTGGGGCCATGATCCGGCCCTCAAGTGGCAAAGCTCTTGTCGTTCTAGTGGTATGCCAATGGTTTATGACAGTCGATGGGGAATTACAGATGTGCTCCACCGACCCCTGGTGTCCCTCAGAGCAAGGCACCATGGCACACAAGACTATTAGAGCAAAGAAATGTTCAAATTCTATAAGTCACATTTCTGAGTGAGTTATGCCAAAACCCTCTTTACCATTGAAAAGGGTTTCACACGGCAAATCCATTAATAGGAAACATCATGAGGCTGCTCCACTGCAATCTGCTATTGCAGCCTGAAGTAATGTGAACTAGTTCCCATTTTAACTTATGGGACGAGCAAGCCTCATAGGTAGTGAAAACACACACAGGTATTCCTCACTACCTGGGCGACTGTGTGCTAATCCGCAAATAGACCTGCAATTGCAGGTTGGACACGTAGTCCCCAGCACCAGGGCTGCAACTGTGCCCGCACACGTCTGCAACAGCAGACAGGTGACCGGTTTAACTAAATGGGTGTCATTGCGCATGCACCAGCCTATGATTGCAGTTGGCACATGCAGTCACTGGCACCATCAGTGCAAGTGCGCACAAACAGCGGCCTGCTATGTCAAGCTGCTTGTGAGTTTAATCATGATAGATGCCAGTGCACACATATTGGTCTGTAATGACAGACCGGCCCATGTCTCAGAACAAAGTCAGCACTACTTCCAAACATGGATAGGAAGGGTACGCGCACTTCACAGTGTATTTACAGTGGTAAAGTGCCCTGGAGCCACACAAGAGAATCAGCAAAACCCAGGCAAGCAAAAAGTTTAGGGAAATGCTACCTGCAGAGTATCAGGTCCAATACCGGCAGTGGCGACCGTACTGAGCATGCCCAGTCCCATGTACCAAGGAATGGACTGCCACTGAGTTCAATTAGTACAACTGTGCAAAGAGAAAGTTAATTTCCTATCTTGGTGTGACTAATAGTACCTTACGGTACAACTCACCGTAGCAGACAAGTTTAACAATTCAAAACTCTAACTTGAGAAACCTCTCATCAGTATATCAGATGTAAATAACCTATACATGTGTCAACTTAAAGATTAGCATCAAAAACGTAATGGCTATAGCCCCCGCAAATACAACAGCTAAGCCACATCTGTCTACTGCATTCCACCACAACGCCCCCACTACAGCTTCCCTCACCCACTGCTTCACATATATGTAATCCTTCGCATGCATGCCATTCCCTATTGATGCTCACATCGTCCTCCCTTGCACACCTTGTCTCCGGAACCAGGATCGGGGTGGGATAGGGCCAGTTTCCCAAAGTCTTTGTGGGCAGCTGGCATCTTGCGTGCATTCAATGAGACACGAGTGGTCAAGCCCCTACAATGCAGAGCATTCTCTTTATAGAGAAGTCTTCACAGAGAGCCAACTCCCTCCAGACATACAAGACTCTTTGGGAGGCCAAGCTATTATACAAACGGTCTTCACTCTGTATCAAACCCTTTACAGGTAGATGACCTGTGGTGCGCAAACAGTCGGACAAAGGTAGACATGCCCCTACAATCCACAGCCTTTGCTAGGTACAGACATTTCATGGAGAGCCCACTCCCTAAAGACATATTAGTTTGCACAGTACTTACTTCTCAAGCCTTCTCTCTGTGTATGAATCTTCACACAGGGCCTATTCCCCCCAAACAAGTAAGCCCCATTAGGTGGCCAAGCCTGTGGTCTGCACAGCTTTTGTCATATTCTCAACTGTTCATGGCGGCTCCCATCCAAACATTATAGCCCTCCTACGTGGCCACGACACTACTATGCACAGCCTTTACTCTATGCTGAGCCCTTCCAGGGTAACCAATGTCTCAAGCAGGGGCAACTACTCTGGTAATGCGGAGGAGCATCGCCCCACTAGCCAACTTGCCACCAGACATGGAAAAATAAAATGGTAGTAAACTTCATTTTTCATCATTTTATTGTTCCAAACCCCATCCTGAGCCGAGCGCCAGGATGGGGGTGGTTGCTTTCTGCAGCTGCCAGCAGTGATAGGCAGGGCACTTAGGTTTAAACTGCGACAGCCAAAAAGACCTGCACAGTTTAAACTCTGTAACTCAGCTGTCTTAGACAGCTGTGTTAGAGACAGCATAGGGCTCCGGTGACCTTGGGAGTGGTGAGTGAGGCCGCTCCTTCCAATCCTTACATGCCAGCCACCGCTGGTCTCAAGGCAACCTACCAGACATGGGTAGGCAAGCTCCTGCTGCACTTTGTCTTTTTTTCTGTATCTAACTTTTTATGAACAGGACAGTCTTTTTAGACACTGAAGCTCCATTAGGTGGTGAGACCCACATTATGCATCAAAGCAATCCTTTCTTACATGTCCTTTTGAGGGAGAGGTTGAGGTAGAATACTCTTTAAAAAAAAAGAAATGGTAGACCGTGGTACCGGTTAAATACCCATAATTAGGGTTATTTACTAAGTACGGTACCAAAGGAGAACTGCAATTTAAGAAGAATATACAAAAAACAGAGTTTCATACAAATAAGTTGTGTAGCTGGGAGGAAGTGTGGCTCTGAGAACAGAGAGGGCAGCAAGGTAAGTGGCTTTGTTGTGTTGTGAACTTGGAGAGAGGACCATTGTGCCATATGTACAAAAAAGTGGCACAGTTTTGTTCTCTCCCTGCACTTGCACACTTTCTGCAGCTATGCTCCAATGCAGGTACACTTGCACCATAGTACAAGGGTTTCTGCTTTGTGGTCAGGATAGGCTGTATACAAGAAAGGGTCTCTTGAAAATGCAAAACACACGCAAAGTCTTTGTAGAAATGGGTTAGCGTGAAAATCCATAGTTGGAAGCACAGGAATACCCATACATCTCGCAGGGTACGCACACTTGATGCAAAGTAACATAAGGTAGTGCATTACACTACATTGTAATACATTTGGTTACAAATAAACACAATTTGTGATTTGTGCTATTTTATATATACCAATCTGAATTTTGTGTCAAGACTACAAAGAAAAAGTAACACAAGCCTGAAGCAAAATATATGTCAATCTGGCACAAATCTGTTGTTATAAATGTTTAAATTTTATTTACACTTGTAACAATAGACTTACCTTTTATTAGTCTGTAGAGAATGTGATATATGATTATTACCATACACTAGCATGAAGTGAGACACATGACAAACAATATTAACATTTTCTATTTTTAAACCAAGAAAGATTAAACCTTGTTTTTCTTTTTTGACATTTTTAATTTTTTTCTATTTTCATTTTTTTAAAGGATTACACTTTTAAAATAAAGGCATCTGAAGTATGAGATAAACAAAAACACTACTTTATCCACACCCTGGTGTCTGAGACTAACTTTTCTCTGGCTGACTTACTCAGTTCTCTGACCATCACTATTTTACTGCACTTCACACATTAAAGTATCATGTGCTAGCAACCCCTATTTGTCCTGGACCACTTGATGAAGATATTGTTCCCAGATGTGATAGAGGGTCCTGGGGTGGATGTAGATACCTCCATGGCATCACTTTGCCGCTCTATGGCAAGGCATATGGGATGACATGACCACATGTGCTTCCACATCTCATGTCTCATGGGAGTACTTTTTAGAACACCCCCATTAGAAGTCCTTACCCTAGATGCTGCAGGTCACAATTTTGGATACAACTTCTCCCCTGGTGGGAGTGTGTAAAACTGCCTTACAAGTGCCTCTTCTGTGGAGTTTCTTCTTGTTGCTCTTCAATGTCTTCCCTCTCCTCTCCAAATGCAATTATAAATATTTAATACAGGAACCATTCACAAAAATGCAAAAAAAAACATAGAGAGCCCAGCACAAGAAGTTATCACACCCAAGTGCTATTTCTAATGAGGTTTAAAGAGCGGAAACTTCTAATAAATGGAGCAAGACACTGATTTTATTCAGGTGTCTTTTATGTATGTGTCATAGGCCTCCTGCATAGCATTTGAAGGTACCTTGGACCCGCGATACACAAAACAAGGTAATTTTACAAAATGACTCCAGGAATCCTACTTAGTTTATCCAATTAGACAAGCTCTAGGCTCAAACTTAGAAAAACACTCTTTCATACTAGAATTTCTTTTTTTTACTGCTTGCCGGTCTGGGGGATGGGGAACAGAAAGTAGAACCTACAGGAATTTCCAGCAGGATCCTCCCATGGTACTAAGAGATCCGCTGGAGTACTTCAGGGCTTGGTGAAAGTAAAAAAAAATAATAGTCATTAAGTTAAAAATTTAAACAATCTACTGGACATTCGCTACAAAAACAGAACATAACATTGACACAGTTATGTCATCAATGATGTAATCAGTGATGATGTCATTGAACATGTAATAAGTGATGTAATGTGTGAAGTCATAAATAGTGCATGGCATGGGGCAAGTTATAGTTAGCTCGCTGAACTATAACTGGATATGTTCAGTGTATATATATATATATATATATATATATATATATATATATATATATATATATATATATATATATATATATATATATATTCACTGGAAAAAACAAAGGTTACAGGGACGTTACAGTTAGGAACTAGATTTAAAAAAACCTTAACAATTCACTGGAAAAAACAAAGGTTACAATGTCTGAGTGGGTCTGTGAGTGAGTGTGTGTGTGTGAGTCTCTGAGTGGGTGTGTGAGTCTCTGAAAGGGTCTGTGAGAGGGTGCAGGAATGTCTGAGTGTGTCTGTCAGTAGGTATGTGAGTGTCTGTGTAGGTCTGTGAGTGGGTAAGTGGGCCTATGAGTATGGGTGTGAGTGGCCAGGTCAGATTTGAATGGAGGAGGGTAGCTGCATGGCCCCTCTCCCTAGGCTGATTTCAGCCCCGGGGTTCCCACCCCTCTGGCCCAGCCACAGTAGCATGAGGGAGAGGAGCCACGCCTGCCTTCCTGGGCCGATTTTAGCCCTGGGGACCCCATTCCTAGGGGAGGGGCCGCAGGATTCCCCTCCTCAGCCCCATTCCCCAGGGCCTGGTCTTTGGACTATGGGTAGGGAAGCTGCCTGGTCCCCATCCCTGGGCCTATTTCAGCCATCCCCCATGGCCCAGCCATTATAATATAGGGAGGGAGGCCACGCGGCCCCCCCTACCTGGGCCAATTGTTAACCCAAGGACCCCATCCCCCGGGGCCCAGCCATTATTGAATTGGGGAGGGGGCCTGTATGGCCCCAGGCTGGTTTCAGCTCCTTGAACCCGATCCCTGTGGCCCAGTAATGCCACCTAGATGCACCTAGGGAGCCCAGTGTGCAATGGGACTGCAGGGGGAGCCTCAAGGCCCTTGCAATCGCTGCCTGCTCCCGCCTACTGCGGGAGCCGCCATTACCCTGATATTTGCATGCCGGGAAACAAATGAAAACTCTCTGGCCTGCAGAAAGCGGAGTTATATTTGCTTTTAGATTAAATTTGTAGTTTGTAGAGCGCCTGATTACTCCAACGGAGTGTCCCTGCGGTAAGAATTATTCCTCTAGTTCGAGATAGCCCCCGTCCAAAAAGTACCTTGGCACCAGTCTAATTGGGGTGACCTAAAGGACCATGTTTTAAGTTTCCTACAGAACAGCACTTCTGAGGGCTGCATCCTGAGATCCATCAGCAGTTGGTTCCAAAATCTTGCTGCTAGAAAAGCCAAAAGACTACCATAATGTCAGTTTTGCTTGCATTTAGTTGAAGACAACTGAATTTCATCCAGATGGCCAGGTCAATTAAGCAAGCTTTCAGTTTAGGCGCTGCCTCCACTTCATTCTGTTCTAGCTAGAGGGTGCATGTAGACATTAAATAACATCGGGATAAGGGCAGAGCCGTGTGGAACCCCTTGGAACAGGGGTCGGGTTTCAGGCATGAAAGGACGTTGGGTTGGAGGACTTGGAAAGATCTATATAATATTGAAGAAAATGCTTGAGCCACTTAAATGTACCACCTCTGACTCCAGCATCCCACAACCATTCCAAACCGTGCCAAAAGCTGCATTTAGATACAACAGGATCAACGCTGTTGTCTTACCTTCATCTGCGGCCATTTTAGTTGATTCAGAGGCTAAAAGTAAGGCAGATTCAATGCTTTACAAAGCTCTGAAGCCTGATTGAGTTTCGTGAAGCACATGGTTTTCTTTAACAAACTTGGTCAATTGAAGGTTGAGAACATTTTCTGCCATTTTAGCAAAGAAAGGGAGCAGTGATTCTGGTCTCAAATTTTCTGAGAGCGCGGGGTCCAAGGAGGGTTTCTTCACCAAAGGGACCACCATCACATGTTTCCAGTGGCTTTGGACTTGCCCAGAGATAAAGGAGGAATTCATCAGATTTGTAAGCACCGGCGCAATAACTTCCTTCCCTCGTAACAGCATGTTAGGGGGGATAGTATCCATGGGAGAACTCAATTTTTCTTTTGAAAGAAGCTGCAATGTATCTCTTACCGTAGGTGCTTGGAAGTTAAATAGCTCATTGTGAGATAATTCATCCTTAGGAGGGATGACATTTAAATTTCTGCTGGCCTCTGGAAAAGTGTCACAGATCTTCTCGATTTTTTTCTGCAAAGAAGCTAGCCACTTTGTTACAATAATCAGAAGAAGGCATCAGTTCTGTAACACACTCCAAGAAGGTGAGTTCTTTAACTATACTGAAAATATCTTCGGGAGCATCCTTAGTAAATTCAATTCTATGCACATAGAAATCCCAACATGTTCTCCTGATCAGCTTGTAGTAGTGTTTTAGAGAGGTATCTCACTTTGTCATCAGGTTGATAATTCCTCCTCCAAAGAGGTTCAAGACGTTTACATTCTTTTTCAAGAGTTAATAATTCCTCTGAAACCCATTCCGCTGAAGGATTAAAGCGGGAACTTTTACAGGGTTTCAGAGGCACTAAGGAGTCGTCTGCTTCCTTAATCCAAGAAGTGATTTGTTTGCTAGCTATATGAGGGCAACCCTTTTGTTTTGTGGGGCTCAATGTCAGCTTGGCTGTAAAGGTGTCTGGAGTTATATGTGACCATTTTCAGATCAATATGGGCACAGTATGCTGTTTCGACTGGCCTGAAGGTTTCCAAGATTTTCTGATCTTAAATGGAAGGATGGAATGATCAGACCATGCCACTGGCACCTTGGGCACAGCTTCTATCTGAGCACACATATTTTTAAATGGCCGGAGAGGCGGCGGTCCCCGGGGCTGTTGGGGAGCTACGTGGACCGCCACTTTAATGTTATATGTTCAGCCCTGAGAAGGTGGCAGTCCCTGGGGCACGGGCGGGTCCAGTGGGCCCACATGCACACATATTTTTAAATGCCACGGGGAGGCAGCGATCTCCGGGGATGCAAGGGGACCACATGGGCATCCCTTGCATTTATTATAAACATTTACCCCGGGGAGGTGGGGTCCCCCGGGGCGTGGGAAGTGCTGCACGGGTAACTTCCACATATTCTTATAATCCCTCATGTCCCCGGGACCTGGCCTACTCCGGAGCCGCGGATCAAGCATGACTCCTGCTGGTTTTGTTTTAAAAAATTGTTTTTTGACCAGCAGAACCCGGGGACTCAACTGAAGCTGAGTCCCAAGATGGCAGCCAATGCTTACTAGTTGAAGTGTTGGCAGCCAATTTTCAGTCTAGGGACTGTCGGAATCTCAGAGGATCCGTGTTCCTATATATCCAAAACGATTGAATGGATTTACACCAATTTTCAAAAAGGTCACCTTCTGGACCAACAGCTGCTTTTCTGCCAAATTTGGTGGAATTCCTTCCAGCAGGTCAAGCTGTAGTTGTGTCTAAAGTTCCTATGGGAATTAACATGCAAAATGCAAATTTTTGGACTCCCTTCCCCTTTTCCTCTGCCCTTGTTTGATGGATCACCCTGAAACTTTTCATGCACAACAAGAATCAGAGTTTTGGAAAATGTCATGAATATTTGTCAAGCAGCGCCAAAGATATAAGCAAGTCAAAAAATGCTTTTCCTATGGAAACTACGTCCTAACTATAACTATCTACAGCCACCGGTAATTATATATAGACAGGGCACATTTATTTATGTATTTATTTAAAAATACCTGATTTATTGGATCTTAGGAGCTTGGGGGGCTAAGATGACAGTGTGGACACATTTACTTTGCCTGCCGTGACTGGGTCAGATTGCTGATTGACCCCTACTGCTGGGACAAACCGAGGATTCCATTCCAACTGCTGTTGCTGCTCGCTGAACCCGCTTCGCGGGTCCAGCTTCGCCCTGGGACTTGGGCAGAAGTATTTTGAATCGCCTGTGAGGGAGGACTAGGGCCTGAGGGCTGCGAGCTAAGGGGTGTGGACTCACTCTCCCAGGAGTCCAAGGGAAACCCCGCGCCCGTTACACCTGGGCTGCTCTCCCTCATCGCCCCGCCCCCCCGGACCGAGATAAAGTGCCCCGCCTGCTCTTGGAATGCGGGACACATTTACTTTGCCTGCAGTGACTGGGTCAGATTGCTGATTGACCCCTACTGCTGGGACAAACCGAGGATTCCATTCCTACTGCTGTTGCTGCTCGCGGAACCCGCTTCGCGGGTCCCGCTTCGCCCTGGGACTTGGGCAGAAGTATTTTGAATCGCCTGTGAGGGAGGACTAGGGCATGAGGGCTGCGAGCTAAGGGGTGTGGACTCACTCTCCCAGGAGTCCAAGGGAAACCCCGCGCCCGTTACACCTGGGCTGCTCTCCCTCATCGCCCCGCCCCCCGGACCGAGATAAAGTGCCCCGCCTGCTCTTGGAACGCGGGACACATTTACTTTGCCTGCCGTGACTGGATCAGATTGCTGATTGACCTCTACTGCTGGGACAAACCGAGGATTCCATTCCTACTGCTGTTGCTGCTCGCGGAACCCGCTTCGCGGGTCCCGCTTCGCCCTGGGACTTGGGCAGAAGTATTTTGAATCGCCTGTGAGGGAGGACTAGGGCATGAGGGCTGCGAGCTAAGGGGTGTGGACTCACTCTCCCAGGAGTCCAAAGGAAACCCCGCGCCCGTTACACCTGGGCTGCTCTCCCTCATCGCCCCGCCCCCCGGACCGAGATAAAGTGCCCCGCCTGCTCTTGGAACGTGGGACACATTTACTTTGCCTTCCGTGACTGGGTCAGATTGCTGATTGCCCCCTACTGCTGGGACAAACCGAGGATTCCATTCCTACTGCTGTTGCTGCTCGCGGAACCCACTTTGCGGGTCCCGCTTCGCCCTGGGACTTGGGCAGAAGTATATTGGATCGCCTGTGAGGGAGGACTAGGGCATGAGGGCTGCGAGCTAAGGGGTGTGGACTCACTCTCCCAGGAGTCCAAGGGAAACCCCGCGCCCATTACACCTGGGCTGCTCTCCCTCATCGCCCCGCCCACTCACCTAATTGGAGTAAGCACCCTATAAGAATTGTTACGCCCTGCTACGCGGGAGCGCGCGGGGGAGCGCCCGGGCAAAGGGCGGGCCCTCTGTGGCCCTCAGAGGCCTGAGGAGGCCGGGCCGGGCCAGAATCCCTGGTCGAACATTGTAACTGCCCTGGACTTTTGGTGTAAGTGTGGGGGGGACATACTACATTGCTTATTATGTCTAATGAAATTTTAACCCCGGAGCTGGTCGGTCCCGAGAAACCTACGACTTTGATTAACGGGAAATTAGACAATTATTTCAAGAAATCTATTACGGACATCCCCCACTACTCCTACCCTTGCAGAACGCCGGGCGGAGCGCCGACGCTCGGTAGAAAGCTTAAAAAATAGATTATTAACCGATTCACCTGTGTTGATTAGTTCTACTGTGGAGGGTACCTTAATGGAGAATGTCTGTACTCCCTCTCAGGATAGTGTTCCCTTAATATTTAGAGAGGGTACGTCTATGAATGAAATAGAACCCCAAGACATGGTTAGGATATCAACATCTAACGTTACTTATCCCAGTACAACTAAATCCATAGTTATAACTAAGGCACAAATAACCCCCACCCCTAGGCAAACTAAAGTAGTGAGAAATAGGGCAAAGAAAGTCACGCCTGTTAAAATATATGGCCCTCCACCCAATAAAAAAAGGCGGAGTAAATCTAACTTACCTAAGAGGAAAATTAACCATGCTGATTTTGGTATCAAAAATGATGTTAATAATGGGGGAGAACGGATACAAATACTAGATAAAGGAAGGATAGTTACATCATCTATACATTCTTGCCCTACCCCTAATGAAGCTCAGGTTGGCTCTACTCCTGATAACCCTCCAGCTGTCTTGACACCACAGGAACTACAAAATGGTGCCCTAATTGATAGCATAGAGTCCATAATAAGGGCCTATACTCTTGCTATCGTAGAAAGACTTAATAAAATGGACGATAGGCTTGGGAAGATAGAGCGAGAATTGGGTAGCAAGGTAGCACTTGCTATGGTACCATCTAATCCTAACCCTGCTATACAAATTTCCACCGTACCAACTTCTCTAAGTACCCCAGCTATAATCTCTACATCTGTCCCTGTCCAGACTATCACCTTGCCTCAACCCTTACATACCGTGAGTGAAATTATACCTAAAGGTAATTCTGTTTTCTCAAAGAACAAACCTACTCTGCCCCCTGCTGTAACGGGCAGAGGACAGACGAATAGTTTAGGTCAAGCCTCTGGGAATCAGACGAGGGAGAGGGGGAATGGGCGACCCTCTCGAAGCAACTATAATAAGGGCCCCCTTCCAGAACTTCCACCGGAAGCTGTACCATTTGTGGTAGTTCTTACCGGGGTGCCAGAGCTAGAGGTGAACAAACGGGAGGGTTTTGCCCAGTTAAAAAATAAAATAATGCACTGGTTAAGTTTGTATAGACCTATAGCCAATAACATCAATGGCGAAATTGTCCACGTTCGCCGTCTTCCCTGGTTGGGAGGAAGACCCAAAGACATTGAGGGCGACATAGTGGTCATAAACTTTAGAGACCCCAGTGCAGCTCATTTTATACTTAACTGGTCCTCTGATCATGAGAGTAATCATATTATCCCTCGTCCTCTCACTTACTTTTATCCTCGCTCAGTGGTGTTTCCACCTCACCACCAATTTCGGTCAGTCCCTCCCCCACCTTTACCGAGGCAAATGTATCCAAATCCATATTGTCCACCCATTCATAATAATGGCTTTACATCTAATGGACATCACCCCACAATAACAGTAGACCCGTATGGGTGGAACATTGTGGCACCAAGGTATAATTCCCTTACACATAGGAGAATGGATCACCTTAAACCCTTCACGCCCCTAGAGACTACCAATAGGTTTGACGTGTTTAGTGGCCTGGAAGAATGTGATTGATGCCAACAAGTCACTGGGGAGGTGGGCGAGGGAATATGTGGAGATGCAGGGGGAGATATGAGTTCATGTAAGGGGGCAAGAGGCTTTACCGAGGATAACCTGCCCAAAGGGTATAACGTTGCCCGTGATCCCAGTTGTAATACACTTAATATCGGGCAGACCCATTCCAACCCGGACTCCTCTACCTCGGGTGATCATATTATAACATCTACAGGCCCACTGATGTGTGGTGGGATTCCCCGGCCTTATGATGACCCCGTGATCGGGGAAGTAACTCCGCTCCACTTGCCCCCTCTACCCAATGAGGCCGTAAGTTCTATAGAGAGGGGCTATAAGCTGGCGAGTTGGAATATTGCTGGGTGGAACAACAAGATGGATTGTCTAGGGTGGCTAGAATTTATAGCCCAATTTGACATCCTATGTCTTCAGGAGACTTGGGCGGTCGAATACGTCCATCTTGATGGGTATGTAGCCTATAACTGTCATGCACAGCCATCCAACATGGGAAGAGCCAGCGGTGGGTTGGTGATACTGCTTTCTGTGATGCTACCGGTTCAAGTGAAAATCCATCTGACTGTTGGTTTGCATTCGCAGTTGTTATGGTTGTATCATAGGAATGGGCGGAATGTTCTAATAATAAATCACTATAACAATGTTTTTAACCACTCTAATACTGCTATGGTTGAAGAACTTGATGCTGAGGTGGAAAGGCTGTGTGGCCGTAGTGGAGTGTCTTTTGAAATTCTGTGGGGAGGTGATTTTAACATTTATATGTGTCCCTTTGTTGGCAAGAGGGTGTGTGGGTACGGAGGGGAGCTTGGGGAAGTCCAGACTCACTTCCTACATTCGGCCTATGGTGATTCTTTAAACACTCTCATGCTGAAACTGGACTTATGCATTATGCTTCCTGGCATAGATAGTGAGGGAAATCCGGTACCAACCTTCATTGGCAGGAACTGTGCGACGGTTATCGATTACCTCATCGTCTCCTCTAGTATTATGGCTCTGTGTACCTCTCCCGTAATAGTAGACTTAGCCCTAAGTGACCACAATTGTTTAACAATGTATCTTTCTTTGTGGGGGGAGAAGTTAAAGGTGTCGTATGGGACAGTGATAGACGTAGTTCCACACAGACCAAAGGGCCCAAGAATTAAATGGGACAGGCATAATGAGGAACGCCTACTATGCACTATAGTATCAGCCTGTTTAGATGAGGTAGAATGCTGCCTTGAACCTGACAAAGCTAGTGCCAACATTCTAGCTAGTTTTGATACCATTAACAAAAATATTGCAAAAATCTTAACTGGTACTAAACCTAAAGGCCCTAGGACCAATAGTGGTTGGTTCAATAAGGAATGTACAAAATCCCTACAAAAACTTAAAGCCGCCCTTAATTGTAAACCCAGGGATAAGGAAGCAGTTAGGACCCTGAGAAGGGAATATACAATTCACTTGAAGGCCAGGAAACAGGAATTAAGGGAAGAGGCCTGGAACAACCTGACCATGGCAGTAGATCTTAAGGATGCCAAGCTTTTCTGGTCCACTGTCAACAGTCCCTTTCTTCAAAATGACGAAGCCCCGGTATTTTTTGCTCAGGTGAGCGAAGAACAATGGGTAGCTCATTTTTCCAGCATTTTTAACCCCAATGGATTAGTTGCAGGGGGTGATAGGGAGGCTGAGGTTGCCACCCCCTTACCCCTTAACATCACAGTCGCCGAGGTGGACACTGCCATTTGGTGTAGTAAGGGGGCGAAGGCACCGGGCCCTGACGGGGTACCCGTTGATCTCTACAAAGCCGAGGTTTCGATTTGGAGTCCACTGCTGACTAAGGTGTTTAATGCAGCAGCAATGACAGCGGCTCCACAGGCCTGGGGTGAGTCCATCATTATCCCTGTTTACAAAAAAGGTGCGAGAGGAGAGGCAAAAAACTATCGTCCGATTTCTCTCCTTACTGCCTCCCTAAAAATTATGAGTAGGGTATTATTGGGTCGCCTGGAGGACTGGGTTGAAGAAAAAAGTGTCCTTGCGGATTCCCAGTTTGGATTCCGTAAGGGGTTAGGCACAATAGAACAGTGTATAAATTTGGACCTCATCATAGGCAAAAACACACGTGCTAAGCAAGGCTCGCTGTTTCTTTGCTTTGCTGACCTCTCCAGTGCCTTTGACCTGGTTGACCATGGTCTCCTGTGGTCAACCCTACTGGATATGGGCGCCCCACGGGAAATCATTTACTTCTTGGCCCAATTATACAGGAACCTGTCGGCTAAGATACGTTATGGGCAATCGGGAGAGTGTTCATCTAGTATTTTGGTAGGCTCTGGCATTAGGCAGGGATGTGTCCTTGCCCCCCTTCTTTTCTCCCTTTTTATCAATGCAATTGAGTCTGAACTGCGGGCCATCAGTGCTGACGCACCGACCGCTGACGGCCTCCCCATCCCAATACTGCTCTATGCGGATGACGCGGTTCTGCTTTCGAGAACCCCCCTTGGGCTGCAAAAACTCATGAACAAATTTGTGGATTTTATTAATGGGAGAAAATTAAAAATTAACAATTCAAAAACCTTTATAATGGCCTGCGGTAAGAAAGTCAAAAATCTAAGACCTTTTACAGTTATGGATCAAATAATACAAGTGGTTGACAAATTTTGCTATCTAGGTATCACTTTTAATAGTGGGGGATGTGGGCGTCTGAAATGATTAATGTAAGAGCTAAAATGGCCAAGTGTTCCTTTGGTATATTTAAGTTTGCATCCAAGCTAGGCTCTAGGCGGATACCCGACATGCTGTACCTATATCGCCATAAATGTGTTGCCCTGGCCCTCTATGGTTCAGGGGTATGGGGCCATTGTAATCATAATATGCTCCAAGTGGAGGAAAATAAATTCGTCAAAAAACTTTTATGTCTACCATCTTCAGCTTCAAATAAATTGAGCCATCAAGAGGTTGGTCTGGAACATCTCTCTGACTTGATCAGTTTAAGACCACTGTTAGTATGGAGATCTATATGGATTAAGGAGCAGACGGGGTTCACAAGAAAGATTATTTTAGACTGTCTCCACATGGATAAATGTTCCCGGGTCCCCTGGCTTAATTATATTATTTGTGTATATAAAGATGTCTTTAACATTGTTGTGTGTGATAACCCACTTTGTGTTATAGACATCCCTAAGATCGAGCTTAAACGCGAATTCCTGAGGGCTAGTATGGTAAAGCGTAATGTAGCCACCTCTCAGTTTTCCACACATGTTTTTTATGATAGGTATAACACGGTTGAATCAGGATTCGCAGGATACCTTAAAATGGTTAACATCCGTTCCCACCAATATGTCTTGACAAGACTGCGGATGGGGACTGTTCATTTGCTTGTAGCGTATCCTCAAATGAAGATTTATACCACTGCGCCTTGTCCATGTGATGGGACTACAAAGCAAAGTTCAGAGCACTTTTTACTGTTATGCCCTTTTTATCTTCCTCTCCGTAAAATTTACCTGAAACCACTTTTAAAAAAATATAATGTATCCACTATTGTATCTGCTATGAGGCTTTTTTTTGGTCTTGATTCGCCGGACATCTGTTTTTTTACTGCTGTATTCATCTTGAAATCGGTACTTTGGAGGAATAATATGCTCCTTGATACATGATTGTTCTTAATTTAATTGTACTTATATGTTTTTTAATTGCTTATGTATGTATGCACTTTTATGATTATTTTTAACAAATGATCGAATAAAGTTTTTGAATTGAATTGACAGTGTGGACATCTAGATAAGCCCTGCCTGACTTCAATATGGTGCCCAAGACGAGACTTGCCTGACCCTGACTTGGCGCCCACCGTATAGAAGAGGAGCAACATGCAGAAGTGAAGCTACTTTAACATGGTAGCCAAGCTACATACCATTTCTTATCATGCTATCCTCATCATCTCCACCCTCCCGTTTCTGGACTCAAGACTTTCAGCCACTTCATGACCTTCATTTTAACTTTGTGGAACCTGAACCACATGGCCGATTCCCGGTGGAGCTGCATAGGGAAGATTGGCTCCGGCGCACCGCTATGGTCGTTACCTACCCAGCCGGACTTCGAATATATGTCTCGTTGTTTTTCCCTGCTACTGTCTTCCCCCTGTGAGCTTCCAGCTCTCTTGGTCTTTTTGAGTCTTGACTTTTCTGTTCGCTAGTAACTCCTGTCTTGACTTTGTAATCATTCTGTAATTTATGTGAAATTTTGTAACTCGCATTTTCCTTATGTAAAGTGCTCTGATACCTTCAGGTCTAGCCAGCGCTATATAAAACTCATCCAAAAAATAAATATATATAGGCCAAATAAACCCGCAAATTCATCAAACTGCAGCTTGGTGTGGCCGGTCTTTTCTGCGCTATTTGCAGGGATATATATATATATATATATATATATATATATATATATATATATATATATATATATATATGATATATATATATATATATATATATATATATATATATAGATATATATATATATATATATATCTATATATATATATATATATATATATATATATATATATATATATATATATATATATATTTATATGAAACGACCACTTCCTCCGTTTACACCGGGACCTTGGAAACTGCGGTGCAATCCAGGGGCGGAGGTCGCCCTGTATATATTGTTGTCCACCAAGCACAGCAGCCGCTGTGCTGTGCGAATGCACTCCAACCAGTTAGTTCAAAGAGACCATGAAAACGTGCGTGTGCTCAAAAAGATTTAATTCTCCATTTGCAGTTCCAGCATACAATACACGGCAAGTATGGAACGAAAAACCCAACGCGTTTCGGCGATAACTCTCGCCTTGCTCACGGGTAGCTCGTGTATGAAAACAAACAATTAAATAAAGTTTTACCCAAAGTGCACATGTGATCAATAGTCCGATCACGAACATAGAAGAGGGACATAGTTGGTAATCACAGCGGTGGCCATCTTAGCATGGTGACATAGCAGTGTGCCAAAGTAAAAAATAATAAATAATATTGTACACAGTTATCAATCACTGTAACTCAAAGAATAATGGCATATTCTGAATTTTCTCATGCTCATGGATAGGATGTCTTAACCCATGATGACCACTTGTTGATATTTACGCACATATATCCACTTGGACAGTTTAATTGTATTTACAGCATAAACAAATCAGAGCATGTCAGTATAGATATCCACCTTATTATGGTAGTCGACAATGGTATTATTAGAGGGTCACGCTTACATCACGTGGGGCCGTCATAATTTAGCCACTGGGCATATATGTAGATGTTTACACACAGCATGAGAAAATTCAGAATATGCCATTATTCTTTGAGTTACAGTGATTGATAACTGTGTACAATATTATTTATTATTTTTTACTTTGGCACACTGCTATGTCACCATGCTAAGATGGCCACCGCTGTGATTACCAACTATGTCCCTCTTCTATGTTCGTGATCGGACTATTGATCACATGTGCACTTTGGGTAAAACTTTATTTAATTGTTTGTTTTCATACACGAGCTACCCGTGAGCAAGGCGAGAGTTATCGCCGAAACGCGTTGGGTTTTTCGTTCCATACTTGCCGTGTATTGTATGCTGGAACTGCAAATGGAGAATTAAATCTTTTTGAGCACACGCACGTTTTCATGGTCTCTTTGAACTAACTGGTTGGAGTGCATTCGCACAGCACAGCGGCTGCTGTGCTTGGTGGACAACAATATATACAGGGCGACCTCCGCCCCTGGATTGCACCGCAGTTTCCAAGGTCCCGGTGTAAACGGAGGAAGTGGTCGTTTCATTGTGATAGACACCGGTCGACCGCGTTGGAGTACAAACTACGGAGCGGATTGTTGGGGAATATTGCCAGATCGGACTTTGGACCGCTCGGAAGGGAACTGCCTGTCCGGAATACAGAGGATTCTGTCGGACTTCGTCGGCGTGATCCCTGGGTGAGTCCATTCACGTTTACTCTTTTTCTGGCAAATGGTTAGCCAGAGTCAGTTACCACCAGTACCCGTCTGAAAAAGTTGAGGGTACAGGATGATTTTGCAAGAAGGCTTCTTTCTGCTCTTCTGTTTGTTCTTTCTACACGTTTTCCTTCTTCCTGCACTTTTCTTTGTCTTTGTTGACTTCTGTTGCTTCTTTCTGCATTTCTTTTTTTTCTTTCCGTGCATTTTCTTTTCTTTCTTCACATGCCCTATCTCTGTAGGTATAGTTAGAAATTAGCATTTAAAAAACCTTTGAAATTCACTGAAAAAATCATATGTTTCAGGCATGTTATAGTTAGGAATTAGCATTTAAAAAACCTTATAAATTCACTGATAAAACCATAGGTTTCAGAGGCGTTATAGTTAGCTGGACATTAAACTCGTACAAAACCATAGAAATTCCCCCGTTAGAGTTAGTTCAGCTAACTATAACTCGCGCGCCCGCTAGGCACTGCTGATGACGTCACATATTACATCACTCATGCCATGGTCAGTGACATCACATTGCCTCAGAAAATTATGGTCTAATAAAGAATTCAATAATGATATATATATGCTCACTTTCCACGGCTCGTTTACGGGGGAACCGCCCGTAGTCTGCTGGCGCGTCAAACTGGCAGAGCCCCGCCAGCCATTCAATTTTCAATAACCTCCAAGTTATAACGCACGCTCAGAAACAGAATAGTACACAGTGTAGCTTTATTGCTGTTACGCGTTTCAGAAGCTTTTGCTCCCTTGCTCACACAACAATCCATCAGCTCTCCAACATTTACATACACAGTTCGTGCTGGCTATAGAAACAGGACTGCGCATTTCATTTTGGCTGACATCTTGGAGTGTATTCGTGTTACATTCTTGTTTTACTCCTGATGTCTCACTTTGCTTACAAGAACAACTTTGATCATTGTTGCAGTTAAGTACATTTACTTTACTCTCTTATTCATTATTCTTTCGCCACAGTGGCTGAATGCGCTAGTACTTTTCATTACCCTTCTTCTTTCGCCTAGTGGCTTAATAAGGGTCCAATGTCTCTGGGGAGTACTTTATAAAAACATATAGTGAAAAAACGTGAACTTAAGTGAATAAATCTTTACATTACTAAGTGATGAAGTCTTCTACTCTATTCTCTCGTGAAATCCTCTGGGTGACAGGTTCAATTGCTCGTGAAGTGCACGTGCTCCCTAATCTGAGCATCTTGATTCTACCTGTTAGAGTAAAACAAACATATAATTACAATTGTGCTAAAGTTTCGATTAAAAACATATATACACTTTCAAGCTTCTTTTTGATTTCAATAGGAAAGAACCTCTTAAAACATGATAATCATACATCTATTCAAATCTCATACATTTCAGTTGATACAGTATTCTTACTCCCTAGTCAGGTTTAGGAATCGTACAGGTGAACTGATAGCTCTTCATGGTCATTATGCCCATTCGGCTGTCGTGTTTCCAAATCCAGGATCCATTTGGATTCCTTCTTTCTCAACTGTACCTCTCTGTTACCCCCTCTTTGATTTGGGCTTACCTGTTCTATTGCAAAGTATGTTAACAAGTTGCAACTGGATTTATGATGTTGGGCAAAATGTCTCGCAACAGGGTATTGAGGATCCCTGTTCGTAATTGCCCTTAAGTGCTGCATCACTCTATTCTTGGCCATTACTGTCGTGCTGCCTACATATCTTTTCCTGCACTGACACTCAAGCACATATACCACATGTGTTGAGCTACAAGTCAGAAATTGACTTATCTTCCTATTGGTCTTGCCATAAGGAATCTCAAAGTCCTTTCTCATTGAGCTATATTTGCATGCTCTACAGTGCCCGCACGGGAAGAAACCTACAAGGTTATGTTGGTTCCTATCCTTGTAGTCTGTGATATCTCCCTTTGTGATTATGTCCCTCAGACTACGACTTTTTCTGTATGTAATTGCTGGCCTGGTACTCAGTTCAGGGCCAATAATAGGATCACTTTTCAAGATATTCCAATTTCTTGCAATTATTTTCTTTACCTTTTGAGACCCCCTATTATAGGTCAGGATTACTCTGGTGGTGTCATTTTCTTTGCCCTCATTCTCTCTTGGTATCAAAGTGCTCTCTCTTGTTATGTTTTCCATTTTTGATAAGGCCCTATCTAGGACCCATTTGGGGTAGCCCCTTTCCCTGAATCTCTGTATCATATTTTCACTCTCTTGTCTGTACTCCTCTGTATTAGAACAATTTCTCCTTGCTCTTAGCAGTTCCCCGTAAGGGATGCTCCATTTTAGAGCGTCCGGGTGGCTACTAAGAGCATGGAGGACACTGTTACCTGCGGTTTCTTTTCTGAACAGTTTAGTTGCCAATCGGTCACCTTCTGCCCTCACCTCAACATCTAGATATTCCACCTTACATCTGTCTTTATGATGGGTCAATCTTATGTTATATTTATTGGTATTCAGTTGCTCCACAAATTTTTCAGCTTCTACATCACTCCCACTCCATACCACAAACAGGTCATCTATGTACCTGAGCCATACCTTGACTTCCTTAAATGCCTGCCTGTACTGGGGGTCAGTGTGTATTTCCTCCTCCCATTTCCCTAGAAACAAATTCGTGAAACTCGGCGCGAAGCTCGTACCCATACAAGTACCGGTGATCTGTTTGTACAACTCACCATTGAACATAAATACATTATTTTCAAGGCATATTCTTATCATTTCACCTAGCATCCTGGTATGCTCCAGGTACATTATGTTATGCTTTTTCAGGTAGTGCATGCATGCATCAATGCCATGTTCGTGTTCAATGATAGTGTACAATGAGTTAACATCCATTGTCATAAGTATGTATTCTGGTTTCCAGTCCATGTTGTTAACTTTTTTCAGGAAATCTTGGGTATCCTTCACATAGGACGGAAGCTTCCTTACATATTCCTGAAGAAAGTATTCAACATATTTAGGCACATTTTCATATACGCTCCCTATGGATGACACTATGGGTCTCCCTATTGGTGCTAGTGGATTCTTATGGATTTTCGGGAGAAAATAAATTATCGGAAGTTTGGGATAGTCCTTCTTAAGGAATGTAAACTCATCCCATGACAGAAGGCCATCCTCCTGCCATTTGGCTAACTTCGACCACATTGTTAAGATGTTGTTTTTGTATACTCCACCATTACTTTTACAGTAGAATGTTTCATTCTCTAATTGCCTCATGGCCTCATTTATATATGTCTCCCGGTCTTGTATAACCACATTCCCACCTTTGTCAGCTGGGCGTATTATAATTGAAGAATCATTAGCTAGGGATTCAATCGCTTTCCTTTGTTTTAGGTTTAAGTTAAAACCTCCTTCCTTTTCCCTAGAATAGTGTTTATATTTCACCAATGACTTAGTTGTAACATCATGGAATGTGTCTACATTGTCGTGAGGAAGATTTGGAAAAAACACTGATTTCGGTTTGAAACCTGTCAGGGCAGCTCTATCTGTAGTCATGTTCCATATTTCCATGTCCTCATCACGGCAATATGTTTCAATGCTATCTCCTTCCCTGAGTAAGCTCTGCGCCACTTGAATGGCATTAGCGTCACACACTTCTAAAAAGGTCTGACTAGGAGCAATAGGTTCTTGTACATTAAGTGTACCAGTGTTTGATCTTAGAGCATGCCATTTCTTCAGTTTTAATTTCCTTATGAAGCGAAATATGTCTATTCTTGTTTCACTATAATTGAACATTTCTGTTGGGCAGAACGAGAGTCCTAAGCTCAGGGTGTTCTTTTCTATGTTAGTCAAATCTCTACTTGATAGATTCACTATTGTTTTGTTTACCAGTTCATTGTCCTCCATTATTGGTTGCGTTTCTTGTAGCCCCCACCCCTGGTTCCCACTGGCTCGCGTTCCACTCCTTTTCCTTTTCCTTTGTTTCCTTCTTTTTCTCCGCTGCTTGCTTCGTCCATCCCTCTTCTGGCTCCTCTTGCTTTTCCCCGTGGTCTCCCTCTGGTGCCTCTTCCTCTTTGTGCTGGAGGGGGTGAGAATCTTCCTGAATGCTGCCCCCTCTTCAGCGCTCGGAATTCGTCTAAATACGTCGGTTTAGATGTGATTATTTCCATTTCAGCAATTGTGCTGGCGCTGTGTATGGAGCTGTCAGTATCTGACCCTTCTGTGGTCTCTGCATCCGGTTCTTTCCCTTGCGTTTGAGGGGATATGCTTGCTGAGGTAGTTTGTTTTATGTCATACATATGGTCATACTTTTTGCTGTACGTGAGGATACGACTCATTGCAATCTCTATGCAGTTTCCTTTGTTTCCTTATCTTTATGTCCTCCTCGTGCTGGATCAGTCTAGCTTTCATTTCATCCTTATATTTTTTTATACTTGTTTGATCACTCTCATTATTTAGTTCCTCCTCGATATCCAGTATTTCTTTCAATATCCTCTCTCTATCCTCCCAGGCATATTTTACCAATATACACAACATAGATCTGGAACTGTTTGTCGAGTTCTCAAACCACTCTTCAAGCATGCGTGGATTAGGAGATTCGTGTGAGGGCGTGATATATATTCTCAGTCCTCTAGGGATCATATTTTTATCCACATAGTCCTGTAGGGATACTGCCTCCCACCATTTGGACGTTTCATTCTTTTTTAATTTCTCATATTTTCTCAATTTTCCTATAAGTGTGGTTTCCACTTGCTTTTGGCCCCCAACTTGTTGTCCTTTGCCGGGTGCTCTCGCCAACAGTGTCTGTGCCACACGCCTGCGTTGCGCGTCCTCATCCATTGTTCTTTTCTTATATTTGAATGTCTTTAAGCTTATCAATAGGTTCTCCTATATAGCTTGAAATAAGGTGACCAGATGCTAAGGTTAATTCACCATAGCTCCCTGGTTGTGTGTTCACGTTTACAGTCTGTTTGTTAAGTTTTTCCGAAGCCCTGTGTACGTTCCTGCTTCCCTCCTTCAATAGGAGTTCCAAATGCCCTCGTAACTAAATGTCCTTTCCCTGCCGAGTCCTGCACATCCAAAGTTTTCTTAAATGCGCATCTCCTGGGCTTTTTACTTTCTCTCACTTTCATGTAAGATTGAGCCCCGAGGTCCGCTGTTTTTCCTCACGCGCCCCGGACACCCGTCGGCTCCCCCGCATTCTTGGCTTTCACTCCGACGGTTTCCGCGTCTCCACGCTTTGCCGTCGGAGTTCTGGCTTCGAATTTGGGCTTACCTTTGGAGTGTCCTCCGTCGGGCTGTCGGGCTGCTTCACTCCGTGTCTCGGGCAGGCGTCGCTCGTAATCCGTTTTACCGCGACTTGATTTCTCCGGTGTGGGCCGGTAGTTCCACCGCGATCAGCTGCTCACTTTCCACGGCTCGTTTACGGGGGAACCGCCCGTAGTCTGGTGGCGCGTCAAACTGGCAGAGCCCCGCCAGCCATTCAATTTTCAATAACCTCCAAGTTATAACGCACGCTCAGAAACAGGATAGTACACAGTGTAGCTTTATTGCTGTTACGCGTTTCGGAAGCTTTTGCTCCCTTGCTCACACAACAATCCATCAGCTCTCCACCATTTACATACACAGTTCGTGCTGGCTATAGAAACAGGACTGCACATTTCATTTTGGCTGACATCTTGGAGTGTATTCGTGTTACATTCTTGTTTTACTCCTGATGTCTCACTTTGCTTACAAGAACAACTTTGATCATTGTTGCAGTTAAGTACATTTACTTTACTCTCTTATTCATTATTCTTTCGTCACAGTGGCTGAATGCGCTAGTACTTTTCATTACCCTGATATATATATATATATATATATATCCCTGCAAATAGCGGTCTTTTCTGCGCTATTTGCAGGGATATATATATATATACTAGCAGCCCGTCCCGACCTTGTCCGGGAGCATTCAGGCTTCCCCTACCAGCGCCTGCCCCGACATTGCCCAGCAGCCCGTGCCCCCGTCCCCCCTCCCCCGCCTGCCACGACCCCCGGTTGCTCCAGTGTAAGGTGCATTCACCTGTCTTCGTGGTGGGGTCTACTACCAAGTAGATTCTGACAGTGAATGGGAAGACAGATGAGGTGGTGATTGTTATGCCCCTGAGACTCTGACTTTCGCCTCTGTGCTCCATAAAGACACACATGCATCTATTCATCATTAAAGCGTGCTGCAGTAACCCCAAATGGTAGCAGGAGTATCTGTGCATCCCAACATCTCGTCCCCCGCCTGGCCCGACATACTGCAGCGTGTTGCAGTAACCCCAAATGGTAGCAGGAATATCTGTGCATCTTGTGAACTCTCCTCAGCCGATCCCCGTACCCCGCCTGACCCGACACCCGCCTGCCCCGACATTGTCCCCGGAGACTTACCTGATCCGCCGCTCCTCAGTTTACCGCTCCTCGCCTCTCTGCTCCCCACCGCGGCCCGACACCCGCCTGCCCCAACATTGTCTCCTGAGGCTTACCTGATCCGCCACTCCTCAGTTTACCGCTCCTCGCCTCTCTGCTCCTCACCGCCTGTCCGCCGCCGCTCCTCCCCCGCGCCATGTCCGCCTCTCCGCTGCTCGCACCGCGGCTGGCCTGTCCGCTGCTCCTCAGGTCACCGCTCCTCCCCCAAGCCATGTCCGCCGCTCCTCGGACGCCGCTCCTCCCAGTGCTCCTAATGTGAGCCGGCCCTACTTTGGAGGGACTACTTTTTTTTTAACATAAATTTTCTAAATAACGTTTATTTTTTAAATTTATATAGCCTATGTCCTTCTGCTTGCCCTGACGTTTTCAAATATGTATTGGGTGTTTGGATTGGTGGTGTACTTTTCGAGTTTACCTGGCTCAAAGGACACAGTTCTCTCTTTATAATAGTAGTATATATATATATATATATATATGTATATATATATATATATTCAAATCCACAAGTTACTTCCTAACAAGCGTGCACTCAGGGGTTAATTTTTGTAAAAACGTTTTTATTCTAAGGTAACGCGTTACCTTAGAATAAAAACTTTTTTGCAAAAATTAACCCCTGAGTGCGCGCTTGCTTGGAAGCAACTTGTGGATTTGAACTGTAATTAGACGGCTTGGGTTCGCAGTTTTTTGCGCCACCTGACAAGGGAGCTGATCCAGGCAGTACCCTTCTGGATGTGTTATATATATATATATATATATATCACAGCTCCACACACCAAGTCACAAACTGCCACTGCTCCTAAACAAAGGGTGCGTCATCTTGCACGGGCTGACCTGAAAAAGTCCGTAAAATATATA
This sequence comes from Lissotriton vulgaris, assembly GCF_964263255.1. Taxonomy (NCBI): domain Eukaryota; kingdom Metazoa; phylum Chordata; class Amphibia; order Caudata; family Salamandridae; genus Lissotriton; species Lissotriton vulgaris. Next base: position 210,848 of record NW_028247762.1, on the reverse strand, counting down.
CCAAGGTACAGGGAGACGACCCCATGTCCTGCATCAAATACAAATTTATTTACAAAACGGCTGCTGGACGCGTTTTGCCTGGTTTACAGGCTTGTAAACCAGGCAAAACACGCTTGTAAACCAGGCAAAACGTGTCCAGCAGCCGTTTTGTAAATACATTTGTATTTGATGCAAGACATGGCGTGGTCTCCCTGTACCTTGGTATAGGTTTTGGAAATTATATATATATATATATATAAACCTTTACCTCAGTTACTGAATATTAACAACAACAAAAATATTAGTAAAGGTGAGTTTTTACTATGTATAACAAAATATTGAACTAAAATTATTGAATTCTTTATTAGACCATAATTTTCTGAGGCAATGTGATGTCACTGACCATGGCATGAGTGATGTAATATGTGACGTCATCAGCAGTGCCTAGCGGGCGCGCGAGTTATAGTTAGCTGAACTAACTCTAACGGGGGAATTTCTATGGTTTTGTACGAGTTTAATGTCCAGCTAACTATAACGCCTCTGAAACCTATGGTTTTATCAGTGAATTTATAAGGTTTTTTAAATGCTAATTCCTAACTATAACATGCCTGAAACATATGGTTTTTTCAGTGAATTTCAAAGGTTTTTTAAATGCTAATTTCTAACTATACCTACAGAGATAGGGCATGTGAAGAAAGAAAAGAAAATGCACGGAAAGAAAAAAAAGAAATGCAGAAAGAAGCAACAGAAGTCAACAAAGACAAAGAAAAGTGCAGGAAGAAGGAAAACGTGTAGAAAGAACAAACAGAAGAGCAGAAAGAAGCCTTCTTGCAAAATCATCCTGTACCCTCAACTTTTTCAGACGGGTACTGGTGGTAACTGACTCTGGCTAACCAGTCCTAGTGCCAGTGCTATGTTAAAAGACACTTAGAATACAGTGAAAACACCTACATACACTAGGGAACACTAAGCATTGGGGTCTCCCTGTGATTAGCATGACCTCCTCAGTTAGCCCCTAGTATATAATAGGGCAGGCGGATTAAAACTACCTCTTAATACTCACCACAGTGCGTGTTTGTACACGTCACCTCAGGCCCTTCCCCTTCCTTCACCACTATGCAAACGCTCTGTGGCAGTTTTAGGTTGGGAGATTAAGTCCCCTTGAATCTTGAGGGTCTCTAGGGTCCAACTAGCCCACTAGGTACCTCCTGTAAGCACCACAGAGCTGTAAGAGATGTAAAAAGGGGCATGGCCTAGTCTACCTCTCTACAACGCAGTGCAGTGGTGCTTACTGGAAACACCTGGTGAGCTAGTGGTCCCCCAGGGGCCCTCAGGATTGAAGGGGAATTATTTCCCCAACCTAAAACGCGCCATAGGGCTTGTTTGCACACGTCACCTAAGGCCCGTCCCCTCCCTTCACCACTGTGTAAACATGCCCTGTGGCAGTTTTAATTTGGGATATTAAGTCCCCTTGAATCCTGAGGGTCCCTAGGGGCAAATTAGCCCACTAGGTACGTCCAGTAAGCGCCATTGCAGAGAGGTGTAAAAAGGGGGAACACGTTTTCTAGCACAGGAGTGCTCACCAAATCCTTGCTGCTGCGGAATCCTTCGTGGTTGAAGCTTCCAGCTTGTCCTTCCTTCCAGCCTGCCACAGACGCTGCTCCTTGCCGCACCCGCTGCGCGGGTGCCGCTGCGTGTCTCTCTCGTTGGGAGAGCACGCCAGGTGAACTTCGGGACTGATAATCAATATATATATATATATGCTCACTTTCCACGGCTCGTTTACGGGGGAACCGCCCGTAGTCTGCTGGCGCGTCAAACTGGCAGAGCCCCGCCAGCCATTCAATTTTCAATAACCTCCAAGTTATAACGCACGCTCAGAAACAGAATAGTACACAGTGTAGCTTTATTGCTGTTACGCGTTTCAGAAGCTTTTGCTCCCTTGCTCACACAACAATCCATCAGCTCTCCAACATTTACATACACAGTTCGTGCTGGCTATAGAAACAGGACTGCGCATTTCATTTTGGCTGACATCTTGGAGTGTATTCGTGTTACATTCTTGTTTTACTCCTGATGTCTCACTTTGCTTACAAGAACAACTTTGATCATTGTTGCAGTTAAGTACATTTACTTTACTCTCTTATTCATTATTCTTTCGCCACAGTGGCTGAATGCGCTAGTACTTTTCATTACCCTTCTTCTTTCGCCTAGTGGCTTAATAAGGGTCCAATGTCTCTGGGGAGTACTTTATAAAAACATATAGTGAAAAAACGTGAACTTAAGTGAATAAATCTTTACATTACTAAGTGATGAAGTCTTCTACTCTATTCTCTCGTGAAATCCTCTGGGTGACAGGTTCAATTGCTCGTGAAGTGCACGTGCTCCCTAATCTGAGCATCTTGATTCTACCTGTTAGAGTAAAACAAACATATAATTACAATTGTGCTAAAGTTTCGATTAAAAACATATATACACTTTCAAGCTTCTTTTTGATTTCAATAGGAAAGAACCTCTTAAAACATGATAATCATACATCTATTCAAATCTCATACATTTCAGTTGATACAGTATTCTTACTCCCTAGTCAGGTTTAGGAATCGTACAGGTGAACTGATAGCTCTTCATGGTCATTATGCCCATTCGGCTGTCGTGTTTCCAAATCCAGGATCCATTTGGATTCCTTCTTTCTCAACTGTACCTCTCTGTTACCCCCTCTTTGATTTGGGCTTACCTGTTCTATTGCAAAGTATGTTAACAAGTTGCAACTGGATTTATGATGTTGGGCAAAATGTCTCGCAACAGGGTATTGAGGATCCCTGTTCGTAATTGCCCTTAAGTGCTGCATCACTCTATTCTTGGCCATTACTGTCGTGCTGCCTACATATCTTTTCCTGCACTGACACTCAAGCACATATACCACATGTGTTGAGCTACAAGTCAGAAATTGACTTATCTTCCTATTGGTCTTGCCATAAGGAATCTCAAAGTCCTTTCTCATTGAGCTATATTTGCATGCTCTACAGTGCCCGCACGGGAAGAAACCTACAAGGTTATGTTGGTTCCTATCCTTGTAGTCTGTGATATCTCCCTTTGTGATTATGTCCCTCAGACTACGACTTTTTCTGTATGTAATTGCTGGCCTGGTACTCAGTTCAGGGCCAATAATAGGATCACTTTTCAAGATATTCCAATTTCTTGCAATTATTTTCTTTACCTTTTGAGACCCCCTATTATAGGTCAGGATTACTCTGGTGGTGTCATTTTCTTTGCCCTCATTCTCTCTTGGTATCAAAGTGCTCTCTCTTGTTATGTTTTCCATTTTTGATAAGGCCCTATCTAGGACCCATTTGGGGTAGCCCCTTTCCCTGAATCTCTGTATCATATTTTCACTCTCTTGTCTGTACTCCTCTGTATTAGAACAATTTCTCCTTGCTCTTAGCAGTTCCCCGTAAGGGATGCTCCATTTTAGAGCGTCCGGGTGGCTACTAAGAGCATGGAGGACACTGTTACCTGCGGTTTCTTTTCTGAACAGTTTAGTTGCCAATCGGTCACCTTCTGCCCTCACCTCAACATCTAGATATTCCACCTTACATCTGTCTTTATGATGGGTCAATCTTATGTTATATTTATTGGTATTCAGTTGCTCCACAAATTTTTCAGCTTCTACATCACTCCCACTCCATACCACAAACAGGTCATCTATGTACCTGAGCCATACCTTGACTTCCTTAAATGCCTGCCTGTACTGGGGGTCAGTGTGTATTTCCTCCTCCCATTTCCCTAGAAACAAATTCGTGAAACTCGGCGCGAAGCTCGTACCCATACAAGTACCGGTGATCTGTTTGTACAACTCACCATTGAACATAAATACATTATTTTCAAGGCATATTCTTATCATTTCACCTAGCATCCTGGTATGCTCTAGGTACATTATGTTATGCTTTTTCAGGTAGTGCATGCATGCATCAATGCCATGTTCGTGTTCAATGATAGTGTACAATGAGTTAACATCCATTGTCATAAGTATGTATTCTGGTTTCCAGTCCATGTTGTTAACTTTTTTCAGGAAATCTTGGGTATCCTTCACATAGGACGGAAGCTTCCTTACATAGTCCTGAAGAAAGTATTCAACATATTTAGGCACATTTTCATATACGCTCCCTATGGATGACACTATGGGTCTCCCTGGTGGTGCTAGTGGATTCTTATGGATTTTCGGGAGAAAATAAATTATCGGAAGTTTGGGATAGTCCTTCTTAAGGAATGTAAACTCATCCCATGACAGAAGGCCATCCTCCTGCCATTTGGCTAACTTCGACCACATTGTTAAGATGTTGTTTTTGTATACTCCACCATTACTTTTACAGTAGAATGTTTCATTCTCTAATTGCCTCATGGCCTCATTTATATATGTCTCCCGGTCTTGTATAACCACATTCCCACCTTTGTCAGCTCGGCATATTATAATTGAAGAATCATTAGCTAGGGATTCAATCGCTTTCCTTTGTTTTAGGTTTAAGTTAAAACCTCCTTCCTTTTCCCTAGAATAGTGTTTATATTTCACCAATGACTTAGTTGTAACATCATGGAATGTGTCTACATTGTCGTGGGGAAGATTTGGAAAAAACACTGATTTCGGTTTGAAACCTGTCAGGGCAGCTCTATCTGTAGTCATGTTCCATATTTCCATGTCCTCATCACGGCAATATGTTTCAATGCTATCTCCTTCCCTGAGTAAGCTCTGCGCCACTTGAATGGCATTAGCGTCACACACTTCTAAAAAGGTCTGACTAGGAGCAATAGGTTCTTGTACATTAAGTGTACCAGTGTTTGATCTTAGAGCATGCCATTTCTTCAGTTTTAATTTCCTTATGAAGCGAAATATGTCTATTCTTGTTTCACTATAATTGAACATTTCTGTTGGGCAGAACGAGAGTCCTAAGCTCAGGGTGTTCTTTTCTATGTTAGTCAAATCTCTACTTGATAGATTCACTATTGTTTTGTTTACCAGTTCATTGTCCTCCATTATTGGTTGCGTTTCTTGTAGCCCCCACCCCTGGTTCCCACTGGCTCGCGTTCCACTCCTTTTCCTTTTCCTTTGTTTCCTTCTTTTTCTCCGCTGCTTGCTTCGGCCATCCCTCTTCTGGCTCCTCTTGCTTTTCCCCGTGGTCTCCCTCTGGTGCCTCTTCCTCTTTGTGCTGGAGGGGGTGAGAATCTTCCTGAATGCTGCCCCCTCTTCAGCGCTCGGAATTCGTCTAAATACGTCGGTTTAGATGTGATTATTTCCATTTCAGCAATTGTGCTGGCGCTGTGTATGGAGCTGTCAGTATCTGACCCTTCTGTGGTCTCTGCATCCGGTTCTTTCCCTTGCGTTTGAGGGGATATGCTTGCTGAGGTAGTTTGTTTTATGTCATACATATGGTCATACTTTTTGCTGTACGTGAGGATACGACTCATTGCAATCTCTATGCAGTTTCCTTTGTTTCCTTATCTTTATGTCCTCCTCGTGCTGGATCAGTCTAGCTTTCATTTCATCCTTATATTTTTTTATACTTGTTTGATCACTCTCATTATTTAGTTCCTCCTCGATATCCAGTATTTCTTTCAATATCCTCTCTCTATCCTCCCAGGCATATTTTACCAATATACACAACATAGATCTGGAACTGTTTGTCGAGTTCTCAAACCACTCTTCAAGCATGCGTGGATTAGGAGATTCGTGTGAGGGCGTGATATATATTCTCAGTCCTCTAGGGATCATATTTTTATCCACATAGTCCTGTAGGGATACTGCCTCCCACCATTTGGACGTTTCATTCTTTTTTAATTTCTCATATTTTCTCAATTTTCCTATAAGTGTGGTTTCCACTTGCTTTTGGCCCCCAACTTGTTGTCCTTTGCCGGGTGCTCTCGCCAACAGTGTCTGTGCCACACGCCTGCGTTGCGCGTCCTCATCCATTGTTCTTTTCTTATATTTGAATGTCTTTAAGCTTATCAATAGGTTCTCCTATATAGCTTGAAATAAGGTGACCAGATGCTAAGGTTAATTCACCATAGCTCCCTGGTTGTGTGTTCACGTTTACAGTCTGTTTGTTAAGTTTTTCCGAAGCCCTGTGTACGTTCCTGCTTCCCTCCTTCAATAGGAGTTCCAAATGCCCTCGTAACTAAATGTCCTTTCCCTGCCGAGTCCTGCACATCCAAAGTTTTCTTAAATGCGCATCTCCTGGGCTTTTTACTTTCTCTCACTTTCATGTAAGATTGAGCCCCGAGGTCCGCTGTTTTTCCTCACGCGCCCCGGACACCCGTCGGCTCCCCCGCATTCTCGGCTTTCACTCCGACGGTTTCCGCGTCTCCACGCTTTGCCGTCTGAGTTCTGGCTTCGAATTTGGGCTTACCTTCGGAGTGTCCTCCGTCGGGCTGTCGGGCTGCTTCACTCCGTGTCTCGGGCAGGCGTCGCTCGTAATCCGTTTTACCGCGACTTGATTTCTCCGGTGTGGGCCGGTAGTTCCACCGCGATCAGCTGCTCACTTTCCACAGCTCGTTTACGGGGGAACCGCCCGTAGTCTGGTGGCGCGTCAAACTGGCAGAGCCCCGCCAGCCATTCAATTTTCAATAACCTCCAAGTTATAACGCACGCTCAGAAACAGGATAGTACACAGTGTAGCTTTATTGCTGTTACGCGTTTCGGAAGCTTTTGCTCCCTTGCTCACACAACAATCCATCAGCTCTCCACCATTTACATACACAGTTCGTGCTGGCTATAGAAACAGGACTGCACATTTCATTTTGGCTGACATCTTGGAGTGTATTCGTGTTACATTCTTGTTTTACTCCTGATGTCTCACTTTGCTTACAAGAACAACTTTGATCATTGTTGCAGTTAAGTACATTTACTTTACTCTCTTATTCATTATTCTTTCGTCACAGTGGCTGAATGCGCTAGTACTTTTCATTACCCTGATATATATATATATATATATATCCCTGCAAATAGCGGTCTTTTCTGCGCTATTTGCAGGGATATATATATATATACTAGCAGCCCGTCCCGACCTTGTCCGGGAGCATTCAGGCTTCCCCTACCAGCGCCTGCCCCGACATTGCCCAGCAGCCCGTGCCCCCGTCCCCCCTCCCCCGCCTGCCCCGACCCCCGGTTGCTCCAGTGTAAGGTGCATTCACCTGTCTTCGTGGTGGGGTCTACTACCAAGTAGATTCTGACAGTGAATGGGAAGACAGATGAGGTGGTGATTGTTATGCCCCTGAGACTCTGACTTTCGCCTCTGTGCTCCATAAAGACACACATGCATCTATTCATCATTAAAGCGTGCTGCAGTAACCCCAAATGGTAGCAGGAGTATCTGTGCATCCCAACATCTCGTCCCCCGCCTGGCCCGACATACTGCAGCGTGTTGCAGTAACCCCAAATGGTAGCAGGAATATCTGTGCATCTTGTGAACTCTCCTCAGCCGATCCCCGTACCCCGCCTGACCCGACACCCGCCTGCCCCGACATTGTCCCCGGAGACTTACCTGATCCGCCGCTCCTCAGTTTACCGCTCCTCGCCTCTCTGCTCCCCACCGCGGCCCGACACCCGCCTGCCCCAACATTGTCTCCGGAGGCTTACCTGATCCGCCACTCCTCAGTTTACCGCTCCTCGCCTCTCTGCTCCTCACCGCCTGTCCGCCGCCGCTCCTCCCCCGCGCCATGTCCGCCTCTCCGCTGCTCGCACCGCGGCTGGCCTGTCCGCTGCTCCTCAGGTCACCGCTCCTCCCCCAAGCCATGTCCGCCGCTCCTCGGACGCCGCTCCTCCCAGTGCTCCTAATGTGAGCCGGCCCTACTTTGGAGGGACTACTTTTTTTTTAACATAAATTTTCTAAATAACGTTTATTTTTTAAATTTATATAGCCTATGTCCTTCTGCTTGCCCTGACGTTTTCAAATATGTATTGGGTGTTTGGATTGGTGGTGTACTTTTCGAGTTTACCTGGCTCAAAGGACACAGTTCTCTCTTTATAATAGTAGTATATATATATATGTATATATATATATATATTCAAATCCACAAGTTACTTCCTAACAAGCGTGCACTCAGGGGTTAATTTTTGTAAAAACGTTTTTATTCTAAGGTAACGCGTTACCTTGGAATAAAAACTTTTTTGCAAAAATTAACCCCTGAGTGCGCGCTTGCTTGGAAGCAACTTGTGGATTTGAACTGTAATTAGACGGCTTGGGTTCGCAGTTTTTTGCGCCACCTGACAAGGGAGCTGATCCAGGCAGTACCCTTCCGGATGTGTTATATATATATATATATATATATATATATATATATATATATACATATACATATACATATACATATATATATATATATATACATATACATATACATATATATATATATATATATATATATATCTCACAGCTCCACACACCAAGTCACAAACTGCCACTGCTCCTAAACAAAGGGTGCGTCATCTTGCACGGGCTGACCTGAAAAAGTCCGTAAAATATATACCAAGGTACAGGGAGACGACCCCATGTCCTGCATCAAATACAAATTTATTTACAAAACGGCTGCTGGACGCGTTTTGCCTGGTTTACAGGCTTGTAAACCAGGCAAAACACGCTTGTAAACCAGGCAAAACGTGTCCAGCAGCCGTTTTGTAAATACATTTGTATTTGATGCAAGACATGGCGTGGTCTCCCTGTACCTTGTATAGGTTTTGGAAATTATATATATATATATAAACCTTTACCTCAGTTACTGAATATTAACAACAACAAAAATATTAGTAAAGGTGAGTTTTTACTATGTATAACAAAATATTGAACTAAAATTATTGAATTCTTTATTAGACCATAATTTTCTGAGGCAATGTGATGTCACTGACCATGGCATGAGTGATGTAATATGTGACGTCATCAGCAGTGCCTAGCGGGCGCGCGAGTTATAGTTAGCTGAACTAACTCTAACGGGGGAATTTCTATGGTTTTGTACGAGTTTAATGTCCAGCTAACTATAACGCCTCTGAAACCTATGGTTTTATCAGTGAATTTATAAGGTTTTTTAAATGCTAATTCCTAACTATAACATGCCTGAAACATATGGTTTTTTCAGTGAATTTCAAAGGTTTTTTAAATGCTAATTTCTAACTATACCTACAGAGATAGGGCATGTGAAGAAAGAAAAGAAAATGCACGGAAAGAAAAAAAAGAAATGCAGAAAGAAGCAACAGAAGTCAACAAAGACAAAGAAAAGTGCAGGAAGAAGGAAAACGTGTAGAAAGAACAAACAGAAGAGCAGAAAGAAGCCTTCTTGCAAAATCATCCTGTACCCTCAACTTTTTCAGACGGGTACTGGTGGTAACTGACTCTGGCTAACCAGTCCGAGTGCCAGTGCTATGTTAAAAGACACTTAGAATACAGTGAAAACACCTACATACACTAGGGAACACTAAGCATTGGGGTCTCCCTGTGATTAGCATGACCTCCTCAGTTAGCCCCTAGTATATAATAGGGCAGGCGGATTAAAACTACCTCTTAATACTCACCACAGTGCGTGTTTGTACACGTCACCTCAGGCCCTTCCCCTTCCTTCACCACTATGCAAACGCTCTGTGGCAGTTTTAGGTTGGGAGATTAAGTCCCCTTGAATCTTGAGGGTCTCTAGGGTCCAACTAGCCCACTAGGTACCTCCTGTAAGCACCACAGAGCTGTAAGAGATGTAAAAAGGGGCATGGCCTAGTCTACCTCTCTACAACGCAGTGCAGTGGTGCTTACTGGAAACACCTGGTGAGCTAGTGGTCCCCCAGGGGCCCTCAGGATTGAAGGGGAATTATTTCCCCAACCTAAAACGCGCCATAGGGCTTGTTTGCACACGTCACCTAAGGCCCGTCCCCTCCCTTCACCACTGTGTAAACATGCCCTGTGGCAGTTTTAATTTGGGATATTAAGTCCCCTTGAATCCTGAGGGTCCCTAGGGGCAAATTAGCCCACTAGGTACGTCCAGTAAGCGCCATTGCAGAGAGGTGTAAAAAGGGGGAACACGTTTTCTAGCACAGGAGTGCTCACCAAATCCTTGCTGCTGCGGAATCCTTCGTGGTTGAAGCTTCCAGCTTGTCCTTCCTTCCAGCCTGCCACAGACGCTGCTCCTTGCCGCACCCGCTGCGCGGGTGCCGCTGCGTGTCTCTCTCGTTGGGAGAGCACGCCAGGTGAACTTCGGGGCTGAGGCGGTGAGGCATCGGCAGGGGAGAAGCGCGGCAGGGACTCGCTCTACCAGGAGTCCCTGCGTGGCAAACATCATCCGGCCAGCGCCCCCTGCTAGCCCCGCCCCCCGCCCGGCGGAGTGAGCAGTGAAAAGAGCCTTCCATCTGGGCTGCAGTGGGAACACGTTTTCTAGCACAGGAGTGCTCACCAAATCCTTGCTGCTGCGGAATCCTTCATGGTTGAAGCTTCCAGCTTGTCCTTCCTTCCAGCCTGCCACGGACGCTGCTCCTTGCCGCACCCGCTGAGCGGGTGCCGCTGCGTGTCTCTCTCGTTGGGAGAGCACGCCAGGTGAACTTCGGGGCTGAGGCGGTGAGGCATCGGCAGGGGAGAAGCGCGGCAGGGACTCGCTCTACCAGGAGTCCCTGCGTGGCAAACATCATCCGGCCAGCGCCCCCTGCTAGCCCCGCCCCCCACCCGGCAGAGTGAGCAGTGAAAAGAGCCTTCCGTCTGGGCTGCAGTGGGAACACATTTTATAGCACAGGAGTGCTCACCAAATCCTTGCTGCTGCGGAATCCTTCGTGGTTGAAGCTTCCAGCTTGTCCTTCCTTCCAGCCTGCCACGGACGCTGCGTGTCTCTCTCGTTGGGAGAGCACGCCAGGTGAACTTCGGGGCTGAGGCGGTGAGGCATCGGCAGGGGAGAAGCACGGCAGGGACTCGCTCTACCAGGAGTCCCTGCGTGGCAAACATCATCCGGCCAGCGCCCCCTGCTAGCCCCGCCCCCCGCCCGCCTCCGGCCTACTTCAGTTAGAGCAGAGACCGCTCCGCGGGACGCGAGCGGGACGCCCGGAGCGAAGCCCGGGCAAAGGGCGGGCCGTCTGAGGCCGTCCGAGGTCGGACAAGGTTGGGTTGGGCCAGGAACCCTGCCCTACATTTCTTCTGTACACTACTGGATACAGTCCTTCCTGGTCTATTTAACATCAGGTAAACAAACCTCTTATCGCTTCGTGTGAGTAAACATCTAGCACTGAGTTAATTATCCATCTCTATAATGCCTGGAAGAAAGCTAACCCCAGTTAATAACACCATGGAGAACTATCTTGTTCAAGTCGTGGCAAAAATAATAGCGATAGGAGGTCCTCACTGGACCTAGATTCACCCAACCAATCTCCACTGGCTGATAAAGAGACAGAGGACTCTTTTCAATTACTAAATAGCAGCACCTATGGTGTGGCACAAGACTCTCTTCAGGATACAATTACCATCCAGCCTAGTGGCACTGTTGCTTGCACTGAAGACACTAGCGACAGCGAAGAGGTGGCTGTGATTAACGAGTCCACTGTCCCTACCGCTGCCCCTATTCCAGCCCCGAGGGTTACCGGGGGCAAAAGAAAGGCCATTCAAAAATGAGGGGGTCTAAGGTCTGCTAAAAATAAAGTTGCTACGCCACCAAGGAAAAGTCTTGAAGTAGAGGAAGATGATTTGACTGGGGAAACTTACGTGACCCTTTCTAACGCTCAATTCAACAAACTTTGGAGCTTGATGGACACAAAAATCAAAGGTATAGTCAAACCTTTGATAAGTAAAATAGACAGACTAACTGCTGAGGTCAGCAAACTAGAAGATCTACTTGAAAAAACCCAGGGGGAGGTAGGTAACCTCCCTGAAGTCATTGTGTCCAGTGTCCAGTCTCTGGTGAGCGAAATACAACCTCACAAAACCAATGGATCCACCCCTGCCGATGTACTAAATCCCCCAATAGCACCACTGATTAATCCACTTGGTGCTACCTCTGGTGCTGTACCTACTGCTCCTCCTATGGGGGAATCAAACACTTCGAAAGGGTCTTTCGAGCTAGTAGTGGAAGCCTCGCCACTAGTTCTCGTACTTGCAAATGTACCTCCACTAGCTCCTGGCGAGGTTGAACCAACGTCATCACTACTAAATAAATCTCTATCATGGCTCACTAATAATATGGCCATTTCTCCTTGGGGCAAGCAACAACTATCTGAAGAACTTGTAAATGCCAGAAGGGTAGAGTGGATTGGGAACAGGGAAAAAAGAAAATTCAAGGGGGACTGTGTCGTGCTCAACTTTTCCGACCCTGAGGTTTTGCCAAATATTTTGCCTAATATCTTCCCTCCACAGCGAAGATCCACTTCTATTGTTCCACTGACTTTGGACTTTTTCTATCCTCGGAAAGGCAAAGGCCCAAATTCAAGCACCTTAAGAACTAAATGGAATGTTGTGTCCAAAAGGGGCAGTAGGAATTTTGGTTTCACTGAGTGGGGTCTAGGTTTGGAAAACAGATTTTCCGCCCTCTCAAACTTAGACGCATGTGACTGACAACCATTCAACCCCATACCTCTGTTGCAAATTCCTCCTGTTACATGTACAACCGGGGAGCCCAGACACTTAATAGGTGCTCAAAAAGAGACACATAATCCTGATGCCATAGTAGGACCAATTACTGTAAATATAAATGGTAATGGTAATAACAATGCAATGTTGAATGGGTCTGATACCAGTTCTAAATCAACTTTGATAAATGTCACCGGGAATCTATTGTCTTGGAATGTTGCTGGGCTATGCTCCAAATTGGACTGTGGAGAATGGACTGGGTTTGTCAGTCAGTATGACGTTTGCATTTTTCAAGAGACATGGGCCTGTGATCCTGTTTTTGCTCTGGGGTACTTGAATTACTACGTCCCGGCCACTAAGGGCCCCAAAGGACGTCCGATGAGGGGGACTTACCATATGGGTCCGTCAGTCCCTAAAGGTCGTAGTGAAAAACGTGGAGCTCCATCAAAAAGACATTCAGCTCATCAGACTTTCGAGTGTTTCATCCATCTCTATAGACATTTATAATATATACGCCAGAGGTGGGAGTGCAGGAAAATCAGAGGTCCTCTTGACTTTGTATAATCTTCTAGACACTCAGTCTTCTGGGAATAATATAATAATAGCAGGCGACCTAAACCGCACGTTTGAACCGCTAGATACTGGTGAGGCTTTCTTGGGTGCGGAGGAAGACAAGCATTGGGATATTCCCACACTTGATACAAACCCTATAACTCGCTGGACTGAGGACATTTTAGGTTTAAATGCAATGTGCCTTGAACAAGGGTTAAGAGCGTTAAATGGTCGGACAAAGTCAGACAGAGTACCAGCTATGACATTCAACAATGGGAGAAACAAAAGTCGTATTGATTATGTTATTTGTAGCATGTCTCTCTGGTCATCTGTTATTGATATGGTTGTTTTGGAAAGGCTAGAGAGCGATCATAACCCTTTATGTGTTCTCCACAAATGGTGGCTGTCTGATGATACTGTTCCTAGTCTCTGTGTCGAATCCTCACCCCCATTGATCATACCAACTAATGACATGCGCAGGCTGAGGTGGACAAGCGTTAGGACAGATCAGCTGGTTTTAGAAAAAATAGAAGTGGCAACTGATAAGGCTATCAGGACCCTTGAGGGAGTGGCTGGGTATCCCTTGAGTGAAAATAATACTACTAAGGTTCATGTTGATCTCTTTCATGAAATCAAATGTCACTTCCTAAAACCGGTAAACAGAAAGAGGATCTGCGCTTATAGAGCTGCCAAATGGTATAATCATGACTGTAAGGTGGCCCGAACCTCTTTGGGAGATGCAATTAAGAATAAAAACTTGGAGGTCATCAGATCAGCCAGGAAACATTACAAACATTGCATAGCCAAAGCGAAAAAGGATTGGGATGAGGCCCATTGGAACAAGTTGAAATGTGCTAGTGACCAAAACCACTCTAGATTATTTTGGCACATAGTCAAATGGGGTCACGATAGGATCGAAGAGGCAAGTACCAACAATGTCCCACAGGATGCCTGGGTTAAATTTTTTAGCGAGCAGTACGCTTCCAGGGATCAGACTGTAATTAGTAGATGCCCGACCCTTTCATTGGCAGAAGACGACATTTTCATGCAGAGCGAAATACTGACTGCCCTTAAGACAGTTCAAAGTGGTCGTGCTCCTGGCATTGATGAGGTTCCAGCAGACGTTTTTTTAAATGGCACTGGAAGGTGGAGCAAATACATTTACCTGCTAATAAACAATATTGCCAGAGGTGCTGATATCCCGGCAAGTTGGAGGGGTGCTGTAATCATCCCTATATATAAAAAGGGAGATTGTGCCCAGCCTTGTAACTACCGCCCTATCAGTTTAATAGATACTATTCAAAAAATTGTGGAGCGAGTGATCGTAAACAGGTTGCTCGATTGGGCGGGAGAATAGCATTCTATCCCCCTTTCAGGCTGGATTTCGCAGGGCAACCAGCACTGTGGACCAAGTCTTTCGTTTTCAGCTGATCCAGTGGAGGACCGTGGTGCTAGGTGGAGGTAGCCTATACGCTGCATTTGTTGATCTGCGGGCTGCCTTCGACCTGGTACCAAGGGCAAAACTGTGGGAAGTGCTTAAGGCTCTAGGGGCCCCAGGGGACTTGTTGACTTTGATTATGCGATTGCACGAAGGGAACTATGCCAAAATTCGATGGGGTGGGTACCGTAATGATACAGTCGAATTTCCCGTTGAGCGCGGGGTTCGGCAAGGGTGCTCAATGGCCCCAACTTTGTTCACCCTTTTTATTAATGGTATTGTTTCCCGCATGCAATCTCAGGTAGTGGATGCTCCCTTTCTCGCAGGTGTAAAAGTTCCAATTTTAATGTTTGCCGATGATACGTTGATTTTATCTAAAACCCCAAGTGGTCTGCAAAAAGCATTGGTAATATTTGACGAGTTCTGTGTAGACCATGGATTGGAGGTGAATGCTTCCAAAACAAAACTCATGGTTTTCAATCCACACAGAAATTTTAAACCCAAAATTTCCATGAGTGGACGCATTCTGGAGGTTGTAAAATCATTCACTTACCTAGGAATCCTTATTTCAAATGATAATAGGTGGCACCAACATCTCAATATTGCTACATTAAGGCACAAGCAATTAGCTGGCACCATCATAAAGGAACACAGGAAATCGCTGACTAAACCCATCAAGCCACCATTGATAATATACGAGGCAAAAGCAATTGGGTCAGCTTTGTATGGTGCTGAGCTGTGGGGGCTCGAAAATCTGCAGGAACTCCAAATATCCAAGAATAAATTTTTTAGGATGCTGGCAGGTACCCCTCAGAGTAGCCCGCTACTGCCCCTGCGATATGAACTTGGCAGGAGAGAAATTTCGGAAATGGCCAAACTACGTCCGATTCTATATTGGCGCAGGCTCTGGACCACGCCGGAGCTCTCCCACTACGCGGATGGGTTCATTGACGTTATTAAAGCTGACCGCTTCAACAAAATCAGATGGTTCAAAACATTAAAGTTTGCACTATCCGAATTAGGACTAAATGTTTTATGGACCGAGCCAGCAGGGGCACCATTTCCCACCAAATCTATTTTAAAAAACATTTTCTGGGAATACGTTGCTAAAAGGAGTTTGCTCAGTACCAACAGTGGGTCCATGACCACCAGTTTCCTCGAAGTCAAAATGTACCCTATTTATGAAATGTATTGGGACTATATTTCGAACCCCTTGGACAGGAAACTGCTTTTCCAACTAAGGGTTGGTTCCCTCCCTCTCCGTAATTTAACATCTAAGTGGAAACCAGGAGGTGTAGCTATTTGTCCTGTCTGTGGGGAAGGAAACGAAACCCTCGGTCACTTTTTGTTTTCTTGCCCAGTATATTCTGCCCCAAGGCGTGCCTGGTTGGCACCCATGTGCAGGAACTTAGGCACAAAAAGTAGCATGGTAGCACTGCGCATTGTAAGATCTACTTCTGTAACTCGGATCACAATCGCCACCGCAAAGTATTTGGGGTGGGCGTGGATAATAAGGCAGAGATTGCTAGTAGGATAACTACTCTCTGCCTAGTTGTCCAGAGACTGCTAGACTATTGTCTATTCTCTGTAACTGTTTAGTTAGTTGTTCAGAGACTGCTAGACTACTGTCTATTCTCTGTAACTGCATATTTAGTCGTTCAGAGACTGCTAGACTATGTCTATTCTCTGTAATGGTTCATTTAATGTATCATTCGGTATGGAATTTCAATGATCTTTTAGCATGCTTTACTGTAATCATTTTTTGTATTTTTTAAACAGTAATGAACTTTGCACCTGTGTGTATGATGAGTAATAGTATTTTAAAAATGTGATCAGTGCTATGTCTAAATGACTTTGTGTAATTTAATTGACTTTTTATTATATGTTTGTATGTCTGCTTTTATGAGTAACACTCGAATAAAGCACTTTTGAAATTGAAATTGGAATTGTGTAAAAAGGGGCACAGCCTGCACCACCTCTCTGCAACACAGTGCATTGGCGCTTACTGGAAGCACCTGGTGGGCTAGTTGACCCCCAGGGTCCCTCAGGATGGAAGGGGAATTATTTCCCTAACTTAAAACGCGCCATAGGGCGTGTTTGCACATGTCACCTCAGGCCCTGTTCCTCCCTTCACCACTGTGTAAACGCGCCCTGTGGCCGTTCTAAGTTTAGAGATTAAGTCGCCTTAAATCCTAAGGGTCCCTACGGTCAAACTAGCCCACTATGTACCTCCAGTAAGCGCCACAGAGCTGTGTTGCAGAGAGGTGTAAAAAGCGGTGTGGCCTCTGAACACCTGTCTACAACGCAGCTCCTTGGCGCATACTGGATAAACCTCTTAGGCTAATTGGCCCTCAGGGACCCCCAGTATTAAAAGAGAATTAATTCCCCAATTTACAACTCGCCACTGGGCGCATTTGCACAATGGTGAAGGAAGGGAGCGTGTCCTGAGGTGACATGTCTGCAAACACGCCCTGTGGCGCGTTTTAAGTTGTAGAATTTGATGGAGCAAGGATTCGCACGTAAAGCAACTTGCTTGTATCATGAGCCTCAAATAACCCTAACTATGTAATCAACATGTTTTACTTACTAATTCACCCCTTCTTCATCTATATTGGGAATCCGAGTGAAGCTTGCTTATGTGTTTTCTAATCCTAATACGCTTGCATCTAAAATGGCTGCTGCTACGCAGGAATTTCTACTGCGCATGCGTCTGTCATACCCACGTGACATGACGGACTCGCAGCTTTGGAGGGAACCCTTTCGCATCTGCACACTAGTGCTAAAATGGCTGTTCTGTGTTCTCACATGCGAGAGGCTTGCATTGCTGCTGTCGCTAAGCTGTTCGTTCTGCTTAATCCTAATGCTTAGTTCATTATAAAGTAATGGGTATAGTGTAGAAATTCATGGTATACAGTATAATCATTTATTTTGTACTCTAAAACTGTTTCTCTTTCATTTCATGTTAAACTGTGAAACTTGGCCTGTGGCATAATGCTGTGCTCCATCTTTGTTGAAACTGCAACTGTGCGAGAATCGCAAATCTCTGGAGCAGTGACCTTAGGACTATTGCCAAGGACCTGACTAACTAGAAGATGCTCCTGGGAAGCTGCCCTCCTGAACCCGGACAAAATACATTGTATTCGTAAATAGAACATCCATTGTATGAAGGACTGAAGATGCCATGAGAACCTGAAATTTAAGGGGCGGAGACGGAATTTGAATAAAGAGACGGAGAAAGTCTAAATTTTAGGTGGTGTGAGGACCTGTCCTCCTCCTTTGTCCAATCAAAATTGGGGATCCTTACACTTGCAACATTGGGGGGTGGTACACTGACCTGAAAAACAGTATAATTAGCGTAGGTTTAGCTAGAGAAATTGTCTGACTTGTCTGAATAGCTGACCTGTCAATGACCCAACGCACTCAATAGGTTACTAAGAGCAGAGAGCTGCGGAGCACTCAGTCGGGAGGTTTGAGAACCCAATCAGGTTTTTGGGAAGTGAAAGTGCTGGGAAGCACTTTGCTGGTGAAAGCTGTAACCCAATCGGGGTTTTGGCAGATTCCTTGAAGAGAGGGAGTAGCGCAGGCCTGGCAACCGAAACTGCGGGTGCTGGTCTTAACCTTTAATGGTCCGGTCCTGATCCAAATTCTGGGGTTATCCTGTCCTGATTGTCCATGAGCTGCACCTGCTTGCCTACTGGCACTGAATACTTTGGGGTTTCTCCTGTCATTTTCAACTGACCCGTGGCCAGGGTTGGTCTTCACACTGTTCTATGTAAATATAAATCTGTGTGGGTAATTGTCTTTCTAAATTGCGTCCTTTTCTTTACCCTCCCTAAAATTTGCAAAGCTTTGATTACATATGTTCCTTTTCTTTCCCGTCCCTTGGTGAATGGGATTTTCATGTATTACTGACTATTAGCGTGTTCCACTTTTAACCCACCTTTAGTCAATGCTAAATCGTTTCTATATAGTATATGTTCCTTTTCTCACCCTCCCTTTAAGGAGATAAGCTGAATCTATAGTATGTTCCAAGTTTACCTTCCCTATAGTTTATTGTGCTAAATCTGAATTCTTGAATTGCATAATTGTGTTCTCTTTTCAAACTGCCAATGAATTTCGAAAGTTCTTGGGTTTAGTATGTTCCCTTTCTTTACCCTCCTTTAATCAAGTTGCGTAAGTCCGTTATCTAAATTTAGTATGTTGCTTGTTTCCACCTTCGCTTTACTTCAAAGCTTTTAAATGGTTGGCATAATCTATCTTATTCATAGCTATACGCTGTTTCTGATTTTGGTTATTGATAGTCTAATAGCATTTAACTTGTGGCTTATGACTTATGATGATGATGATTAGATAAAGAGGTTGAACCTACCCTGAGTCTGTGGTTATTATATAATTACAAATGTTATGATATTTTGAGTGCCTTTTCCCTTAACTCAACTCCCTGATTCATTGTGTTTAGGTACCTAGTGACAAAGATTAGTAGGTTACTGGTATAGGAATTAGAGGTTAAAATCACAATATACTGGTAGTAGAGCGTGAGATACCTAAATAAATGTTAAGGTATACGATTTGGAATTATGGGCCCAGGTGAGT
Source organism: Lissotriton vulgaris (assembly GCF_964263255.1). Classification (NCBI taxonomy): domain Eukaryota; kingdom Metazoa; phylum Chordata; class Amphibia; order Caudata; family Salamandridae; genus Lissotriton; species Lissotriton vulgaris. Next base: position 191,720 of record NW_028247762.1, on the reverse strand, counting down.
ATTGGTACAAATTCTAGTTGGGTGACCTACGTGCTCTATCAAATTAATTCCTCCTCAATCCTGAAAGTCCCTTGAATCCTAAGGGTCCCTACAGTCAAACTATTAGTCCAGCTACCTCCAATAAGCGCCATAGAGTTGTGTTGCAGAGAGGTGTAAAAAGGGGCATGGCTTCAGAACACCTCTCTGCAATGCAGCCCCCTGGCGCATACTGCAGGTTCCTGGTGGGCTAGTTGACCCCCAGGGGGCGCGTTTGCAGAGTGCTGAAAGGAGGGGACATGCCTCCGGCGCAATGCCTGTCATTTAAAAAAAAAAAAAAAAAAAGATTAAGAAGGGGGGCTGTGTAGCCCCCCTTTTTTTCTAATTTTTGGGTCTTGGGGATCCTATCCCCCATGGCCTGCCCCATATGCCCTCCTGTGGCCATAATCGGTCCCGGGGACCCCATCTACCGGGGCATGGGCCTTATTTTTTAAATAATCTTTTTGGAGGGGGCCAGCCTTTGTATTTTTTTTGTATTTCTATTTTTTTAATTTTGGGGAGGGGGGCCGTGTGGCCCCCCCCCCCTCCCGGGCTACTTGTAGCCCCAGGGGACCCCATCCCCTGGGGCTAGCCCTCTCTGTTGGGGACTGTGGGGGGGTCCCCAATCCGCCCACGGTCCCGCTGGCTCCCCTCCTCCTGCGGGAGCCGACATTGCTTTTCCACATGGGGAGCTGCATCTCATGGGGCGCTGCTAAGATGCAGCTCCCCGTGTGGAAAAGCAAATTGGTTTGCATTTTGAAAGAGAGAGCAGGGAAACCTGCTCTCTCTTTCAAAATCCAAACCAAGGTTGCTATGGCAGGGCGGGAGCCGCAAGGCTCCTGCCCTGCCATAGCAAACTACAGTGTCCCGGGGGTGGGCACCCCAGGACACTGCAGGAGCTGGCCCTGGGGGGTGGTGGTCCCCAGGGCCATCATTGGCTCCAGGAGGGGGGCCGAGCGGCCCCCTCCCAACATTTTCAAAGCCCCGGGGGTGGTGGTCACCGGGGCTTGGGGGTCCATAACGGACCCCCCTAATTTAAACTCTTAGTGCTCCGGGGGGGGTGGCGGTCACCGGGGCATGTGGGGGGGCTCAAGGCCCCCCCACACAGGTGTCATTTCTTAAAAAACAGCCCCGGGTGGTGGTCCCCGGTGCTCGGGTGGGCCGTGAGCCCCCGCATATATTCTCAAAAAGCCCAGGGGGGTGGCAGTCCCCGGGGCTGGGCCCCCACACATCATTTTGTAAAGCCACGGGGGTGGTGGTCCCTTTGAGCCCCCCCACCCATGTCTTAGACACCCTGGGGTGGTGGTCCCCAGGGCTGGGGGTGCTGAGACCCCCTCACATAATTCAGAAAAGCCCCGGGTGGTGATCCCGGGGCTGGGGGGCCCCTCTGGGCCCCTCATTACATAAAACACATTGCCCCCGGGATTTACCCCCTGGGGCTAATTACCAAGGAAGCGCACCCTGAGTGGATTTTGTCGATTTAAAAAAAAAAAAAAGAATTGGGGTTGGCCCTGGGGGTCCTTGTGGGACCTAAGCAGGCCTAGGGGGTCAGGGTGTTTCTACCCTGCCCCCTTTTTGCGTTTTTCACATTTTTTATTCTGCTTTCTTGTGCCTTGGTTCTACCGAGGCACAAGATGGCTGCCAACACTTCCTGGTTTGGAGTGTTGGCAGCCAATTAGCATCCAGCTTGTCATCGGGAGGGTGCGCGGATCCTGCGCGGCCATAGATATAAATGTGAATTTACTTTTTTTTTTTTTTTTTTTAATTTTTGAAAACCTTTATTGTGCATAGCAAGCGTACAAATACGGGCCTACAACCATACAGGCCGGCCTCAAGAGCAATCAATAGCACATAAAGTACGGATAGTTCAACTCAGCAGTCCCAGTGAATGTACAAAGGATAATTGTCTAAGACGTGACTAGATCGAAGCGGGACCACCGGGCACAGGAGGAATTAGGTTAATTTTAAAAGTTTTGTAGAGAAGAAGGATCAGGTGCATTCAATCCACCGAAAGCAATGGCAGGCAACGAACCAGCGAGTCATGAGCAAAACGAGGAATAAAATTAAAAGCAACAGAGGATAGTGACCATCAGGATAATAGCACAATAAAACAGTACACGCTGGCCATCGCCCGCCCCACGGACTCAGAACACCCAAATCCACAAAAGTGACAACATCGACAGCGGAGAGAATAGGTAATACTACCCCGAAGCACCTGACAACCCAAAGGGAGGAAAGAAAAAGAGAAAGGAAAAAGACAAGAGAAATAAGGCCCATAGAAACTGAAACTAAAACAAAATCCCTACCCCCCATCCCCCACCCTGCACGTATGCGGAGGCTACGGCCTACCCCCCCCCCAAGCTGCGTGCCTGTCGCCCACAAACCAAACCCGAAATGTAGAACAGAAAGAGAAAGAGAGAAGAGAAAGAAAAAACGTAATTCACAGAAGATCGGAGGAGGGCCAGCAAATATCCCCAAAGCACCATAACGTTTCATTCCGGCCGCCCGAACCCAGACCCCACGACCAATACAATACCCATAGTCGATATCCCCGGCAGTCAATCAGTGTCCCAGCAGTACAAGTGAAGCAGTCCCGACATAATGGGGGGGCACACTCAACCCTGCCCCCTGCGATATGTGGCAGCGACAGAGTCCGGCCTCACGGTAGACATCTTGAAGGAGGCAAGCGATCCAAATATCCAGATCCGAGTGGGGGGACGATCCATAAGGTCCATCCGATACACTGCCATGCAGGAGTCTGTGACATAATAAAGGTTAATGCACAACAGAGTTCCTCCGGGATTGGCGAGCCCAGTCAATAGGAGTCGCATCAGGATGAGGAGTCGAGATACGCCAGGGACCTCAGGAGGAGAAACTAGACTTGGCGTCCAGCTACGCTGCTCTAGCCACACCACATATCCCAAAATTGTAGCCTGCCCCAAGGATAGTACAGCCGGCATCTTGACTGCAATTGGGTCTCGCACCTGCAGTGTGCCAGTGATAGCCGGAGAGGAGAACAACAGAGGGCAGTATCAAAATGAGACACAGTGTCCTGCTCCCGGGCGCGTCCATGTTCAAGCAATGGTGCCACAGGGGAAATCAGAGCCGGCCGGTCCCCCAATACACGAACAGCAGAATGTAGAGCGGCTTGCAGAGCAGCTAGGGCGCACATCACAGCACTGAGCAGCACTGGTGCACCGGGATGAGAGGATTCAGCAGTCCTCCATATACAGGGCGAACAAGGGCAGCACTGCCCGTCAAGCGATCCACCATTACCATCCATGGCCAGCCGAGCACCGCGTAAATCCGAATAATGGCACAACCAGTCTCGAGACATAGGGGAGGCGCACTGCATGGGCGCAGAGTATTAGCGTGGCGTGGGCGGACAGCTGTATCTTCGGTAGCAGCCCAGGGTCCGCTGTTTCAGGAAGGGAGACTAGCCTGTAAGATGGCGCCCAGCCCGGCTCGTAGGGAGACAAAGTATCCAGTAGAGTTGTATCCGGGTGAAAAACACGATACAATGTGTTCCCCGTAGCGGCGATGTGCGAGACCCTGTAACAAGAAAGCACGCCACAGGGAGCAGGACGAGGCTTGAGCCGCCGTGGGTGGTCCACCGGCTACGGCGGCTGTTGTAGTGAGCGAGGCTGGCCCCAGTCCGAGAACAAAGACCCGGCCGTAGCCGCGCAGCGCGAGGCGGGGGTGAAGATGTTTCGATAGGCGCACCGCCGGGACCCAGCAAGAAAGCACACCAATAGATCCGGGGTCTCTTCCCGTTTCCGTCGATTCCACGCAATAGCAGGATAGATACCAGGATGAGGTGGAAAGCGGGAGAAAAGGGAGAGGGTCGGCGGAGCCGAGAGATCAGGCGGCCATCATGGTTGCTGGTTAGGCTCCTCCTCCGTGAATTTACTTTTGATTTTCTCAGGAACTACTGAATGGACTTACACCATTTAGCAAAAAGGCACAAGTCTGAACCAAGGACTACCTTTTTACCAACTTTGGTGTAATTCCGTTCAGCAGTTCGGGCTGTAGCTGCGGCTAAAGGTTCCTATGGGAAATTGCATTGGGAAAACACGTTTTGGGACCCACTTTTTTCTCGGCCCTCCTTGTTGAATCACTCCCAAACTTTCAGGATAGGAGCGGACCGGAGCACCTCACGAGTTTTGAAAAATTCGCGAACATTCGTCAACCGGCGCCAAAGTCAATGCAAATACAATGTTGCGGATTTCCTATGGAAAATAGGTCCTAACTATAACTACCTACTGGCAACCGTCAGTAGGTAATATATGTATACATATATACACATATATATATACACATATATATATATATATATATATATATATATATATATATATTTCAACAAAACATCCCTAGTTGAAGACGTACTCAAACAGCAGATGAATTCCATTGATTCTTAAAGAATAAGTGGAATTTATCTGCTGTTCAAGTGCGTCTTCAACGGGGATGTTTTGTTGAATGATTTATGACCAGCAGTCCAGCCGAGAAGACTTAGTGGAACAGCAGAAAAGAAAAAATAAACAGAACTTTTTCATCTCGCAGGCCCACTGGGGGGCTTTTAAATTAAATGAATATTTTGCTACAGCACGGAAACCTACTAAAGGTGAAGGAATTTTGAAAGTTCCTGACTGTTCCCAGCATGCAACACTTAGTTGAACTCACCTGTGAGGACCACAGAGGGCCAATTAAATGGACATGCAGAGGGGAGTGCCTTTTCACCATTTCTGTGCAGTATAACATTTTGCTTTGTTTGCAATACTGTGAGTCTGTATTCATGATTCAAATGTTTTTATGAAACAACAACAAGATCACTATCCTTTGTAATATCTTGTTTATGTATAAGAAGTTCGCTGGAGTGTTAAGTCTGTTTTCCCTGTTTTCTATCACATGACACAGAACACGGGAAGGGGGTGTGCACTCAGCAACACTTAAAACAATCATGGATGACTGTGCTCCGCATGTGAACAAGGGCTTCTGTAGCCCAAAACGCGTCATCGTTTTGTGAGGAGAAGGTCTTATTAAACATCTTGCATGATACCTTGTGTGGCCGTCTCACTTTCATCACCGTCAGAAGGTTGCGGGAGTTCGTGAGTCCTTGGATATCATTACGGAAGTTAGTTGCTTCCGTGGACGGACCCCCTCCCTGTAAGTTGGCAGCTGCCCTCAACCGAAATTGTAAGAAGCTGTGGTGGAACTTTGGCTGGCGCCCCCTACTGCAGCCAAGTATACTGTCACTGACTGGAGGATGAGAACGACTGGGTCAGAGGACCCTTTGACGATCCAAATCAGGTGGTGAGTAACACGGCATAAGGCATAGGTGGGGAGGTGCAGTGTAAGGCATTCAGACTGCAAGCTCAGAGATTGTGGACTTGAGACCAACGACGAAAAGAAACACCTCACGATGTGTGTGGAAAAAGTCCATGAAAGAGGCAGCAGCAGATGAGGTATTTGATAATCTGCCTATGATATCCGCAAATCAATTGCATCCACAGAGCAGTGGAGTTAATAAACAAACTGATGCAAAAATGTTATTGAAGAGTCTGGAGAAAAACATAAGAACAGAAGTTCCGAAATGGTGAGAGCACAAATCATTAACCAAATATGCGGAGGTGGGGACACTCCCACAGGGATTGAGAATTTTACTTGCCCCAAGTTTTGACAAACCAAACCCGAATATGCTCAGAGAGTGGGGGGAAAGTAACCTCTCCGCTTCAATGAACCTTGTTAATATCTTAATTAAGCATGCTGAGATAGATCGTTTGGCAATCCTTGATGAAATTAATAAGATCAATAAATTAGAAGTGACAGAATACATTAAGAAAACCAGAGAAGTCATTACAGAAAGACTTCGTAAACATGAAGAAAAGATCAAATTCAGAGAAGCTCATAAATTTGGGCGTGATCAAGCGGATTATGACAATGGGCAGATTTTTACTTTCGCGCACAAATTTCATAATGCTAAAAGACAACAATATATAGTAATAAAGGCAAGAGTGGTACAACAAAAATAATACCAAATACAGATGTAGATCTAAATGATGAAACCTCTAGTGCCGACTCAATATCACTAACAAGTGTCTCAAACCTAGAAGTTGAGAACATGCAATTATCTCAAACAAAACTGAGTTTGGGAGAACAGCTGGATTTTTTAGTGGAAGATGAAGAAAAGATCAAATTCAGAAAGGCTAATAAATTTGGGGTGATCAAGCTGATTATGACAATGGGCAGATTTTTACTTTCGCGCACAAATTTGATAATGCTAAAAGACAACAATATAGTAATAAAGGCATGAGTGATACAACAAAAGTAATACCAAATACAAATGTAGATGATGAAACCTCTAGTGCCGACACAATATCACTAACAAGTGACTCGAACCTAGAACTTAAGAACATGCAATTATCTCTATGGTGAGACATTAATGCCGATACACGGCATGATCGAAGTAGAACTGTAAGTATTTGGCTAAATACTAACAATGCTTGCTTAAAGCGTATCAAAACACACTCCAAGATGGCGCCCATGAGTGTAGTCCTTTGTCGATTGGTATTGCACTGCTTTGAATGTTTAAAAATGGCGCCCTGCATCGCGCTCACTTATGACACTGAGGAAGGGACGCTTCCCGAAACGCGTTTGTCTTGAAATAAAGTTTGTTGGAAACTGCCAAGAAACCCGTGAGTGCTGCCGTCGTTCTTTGACCTAGGGATCTGGGTAGAAAGCTTTGGAGCTATTATATTTATCTATATATATATATATATATATATATATATTACCTACTGGCGGTCGCCAGTAGGTATATATAGTTAGGATTTTTTCCCTATGGGATTTCTGAAAATTCTATGCCTAATAACTTTGGCGTTTGTGGACGGAATTGGCTGAAATTTTCAGGAAAATGGCACATTTTGTTTCTGAGCAGCTCCAGGAAATTTGGGGGGGGTTGAGAAAAAAGGGGGGTCCCAAAACGCGTTTTTAACATTGAGTTTTCCATAGGGCGGTTGGACTCACTTTTAGCTCGAACGGCTGAATGGATTTGCACGAAACTTGGCAAAATTGTAGGGACTGTTAGGCCGATGTGCCTTTGCTAGGTCTCAATATATGTGCTCCAGTGGATTTTGAGAAATTAACGTTTAAATCAAGATATATATCTGTAACAGCGCTCCGGGCAGCGATCTGGTTCGCGTACTTTTCGCGTAACGGAACTTTGCGCACGGAAAGCTGATTGGCTCTTCGGTGTCTGTCAACATTCTAAACAGTCCGGTGCGGCCGCCATCTTGTCTCTCGGTAGGATCGAGAGATAAGAGGAGGCCAAAACAAAGGGGGAAATTTCCATAAGGGGGCATAGTAGATCCTCCCTGACCCCCTAGGTTTTATGTGGAGGTTTTAAAAGGGCCCAGCAGGGTTCAAAAAAATTTGTTCTTTTTTTTTTTTTCGCGATGAGCGCCTAGTACGCGAACCGGAAAGCGTTCTAGGCAGCGTACTTTAAGGATAATAGAATGATATACTTTTCAAAGACTAAATGTTAATTGTTTGTTGTTTTGTTTGTTGTTTTTTTTTTTTTTGTTTTCTTTTTTTTTAATTTTTATTGTTTTTCATAATTTATTAAACTTTCTAACATTTCAGTGTCTGAAATGTCATTATTTTCTTGAAATATTGTTTGCAAGCTGTGAGGTTGTAAAATGTCCTCATTTGCAAGGAGGGCATCTACTGCTTGGACACATTGCAGCAGTTCATTATCCAAGCTTTCATCCATAAATTCCATGTCAATTTGTTCAATCAATTCCTGGCTGCTCTCTTGCAGGTCCATTTCAAAAGAAACTTGGTTTTCGCCTTCCATTTTGCCTGAAATTTGGATTAAAACAATATATATTAGTAGAGATAGGGCACTGTTGGGATTAATTTTAGATAGTCATTTTTTATCAGTGAATTTATCTTTTGGCAGTGTATAGTATCAGAGTGGAAATAGGACTATAAAAAAGTGTATGTTATTTAACCAAGACAAGTCAACTCCATTCATAACTATAACAGAGAAGTCTATCTAAATACATTACTAGTACAGAGGGATAGTGTATATCTAGCAGAAAAAGTTTACTATATTAAGTTATAGTGTACAATATACTTCAGTTTTAAAAATAACAACTTACCTTTACAAACAAGTTGAAGAGTTTAGTGATAATTCAATTGTAATGTACAACAAGAAGTAGCAGTCAAAATGGCTGTGTTTCCTTCTCTTCCTTTATATATATTCAAGTATATAACCAATCAAATGTCAGGTAATAAAAGTAGAAAATGAAAGTAACATTTTCATTGGTTGTCAATTCCAACACTTCAGATGTGTTTTGTGAAGTAATTTACCTCACGGTACTTGGAGAGGTCTACAGGCTAAATGGCTAAATTAAATTTCAATCAAATTTGTGAGAATGAAAGGGATTGTTATGTAGTATGAGCTAATTTATATTTGGTGAGAGTGTCTCCAGTCGTTTTTCTATAAATTACTTTTCCACCTTTTTTTTAGACCGCTTCCCGGAAAGCGGTCCGGTCCGCGAACTAGGAGCGTAACGGGAGTCCACCATTTTGTGTTTCGGTCGAATCAAGGTATAAAATGGAGGGTAAATAATGTTCTGAATGGGTAGAAGGGGGCATGGTACAAGTAGTTTGCCCCCCTACGTTTTCTGAGGGTGGCTGAGGAGGACTATATGTGCGAAGAAAAAACTTTTTTTTTGAAATTTTGCGCGGTTAGCTTCCAGTTCGCGTACCGGATAGCGCTCTTTGAGCGTAGTTTGTTGAAAATTACAGAAAAAAGTTAGAAAAAAAATAATAAAAGTGTGTGATCAGATGAAGGGTAGCTCTGAGAAGAGCTTTTGGGTTTATGGTACATTTAGGTACTTATAAGTAGGTACCAATGCACAGTCTTAAATTCAGAATGAAAATTCTGTTGCCTTCATCTGAGAAGTGAACTCCATCTCCTCTGTAGATATCTTGCATGTAGTAACGCAAGTTATTGTTGTACAGAGAGCCCATTCCATGGTCTCTCATGAAAGCTGAAACAGATTTGTTTACATGCTTCCTCGCTTTCTCAATTTGTGGAGAAAATTGGTTGGACCACCTCCATTTCTGTCTTTGGCATATATTGGAATATACCAAAGCAGTTTGAGGAAAAAGTGCCATTAATTGCTCCAAGGTGTCCTTTAAAAGCATTTCCAGACCTACCCCTGTCAAAGTGCCCAAATCATTACCTCCACAGTGCACTATTAACAGGTCAGGTTTTGGCAAATGCATAAAGGTTTTCACCAATGGTATCAATTGGTGACATTTTAATCCTCTTTGGCCCAACCACTTAATTTCCACATCCTGTAAATTGAGGTTGTGTAAATTTCTGTTCTCAGCATACCTTTGAGCCCAGTGGATGTAACTATGTCCAACAATCCAGACCTTAAACATGGTGGGAGAAGGTTGTTCTGCAGTCAGATGAAGTGTGGTAATGAAAGGGCAGTTGAAACAGTAGGAGTTTGTAAAGAAAAAAAACTGTGGATTTCCAATGCTAATGAATCATTAGCAGTGATTGGTGCATTTCCATTTCTGAAAACAGAAAGTTAGGGTGCATGGATGTGTTCTTTGAAAGATGTAATTTGAATGGTCAAGGAAGAAACATTTAATGAAAGATTGCACTGGATACGCAGGTGCACTGAGAGTTCAGAGTTCAATTGAAACATTGTTGTGTGAATTTGCAAACATGAGAGGTCTTCCAGGAGGTGGTTGCTATGGAAAAAAGGCAGAGAGGGCAGAGGGGGGAAGGGTTTTGATTTGAAAAAAGTGAGGGAAGAGTTATGATTGGCTAATATGAGAGATATGTGAAATGAATATCTGTTTTTCTGTGCTTTCAATAGCTGCAGCCTCTGGAGTGCATCGTTTTTCTTCTGCTGAAGACAATTTGGTGTATTTCTGAGACTGTTTTCAAAACTTAAAAAGTATTTGCTAAGGTGAGAAAAGATTTATTTATTTTAGAGAGAGAATAGTATGAATTAAGGAGAAAATGATGAAGAAAGCTGTGTTTTTAAACTGTGGCTTTGTCTGTAGTGATATAGAAATAGATTTTGTTACTTTGAGAAATTGTAATTGCATATTCGGTGTAGCATTCTGGCATGCAGTAACACAAGTTATTGTGGTACATGGAGCCCATTCCATGGTCTGTTATGTAAGCTGAAACAGATATGTAGTTTTTAAAAACGAATTTAGAAATCAATTACATTTCTGGATATGTACTGCTAGAGCTTCATAGGTTGTTTTGGGTCATATTTATAAGGCATTTGAGTGTCTATTATGCTATTTTACGTTCTTCATGGTGCAAATTTCTTGTAAATACGCTGCCACTTGTGCTTTGCAAATTTAGATTTTGATTATGGGAGTTACATAGCCATGTTAATAATGTCCAAACAATGGTGGTAGGGCATTCAAGAAAACGCTTTCCTGTGTCTCTAGGACATTTTCAGTCCTTTCCTCTTGAAAACAGGTATACAATTGATTTATATGCTGTGTTTAAAAACGAATTTTGAAATCAATTACATTTCTGGATATGTACTGTTAGAGCTTCATAGGTTGTTTGGGGTCATATTTAGAATGCATTTTAGTGTCTTTGATGTTATGTTTACCTTTTTAAATGGAAAGTGTTCTTCATGGGGCAAGTGTCTTGTAAATACGCTCCCACTTGCGCTTGGCAAATTTAGATTTTGATTATGGGAGTTACCTAGCCATGTTAATAGTGTCCCAAAAATGGTGCTAGGGCATTCCAGAAAACACTTTCATGTGTCTGAAGGACATTTTCAGTCATTTCTTCATGAATGCAGGTATACAATTAATTTATATGCTGTGTTTAAAAACGAATTTTGAAATCAATTACATTTCTGGATATGTACTGTTAGAGCTTCATAGGTTGTTTTGGGCCATATTTATAAGGCATTTGAGTGTCTTTGATGTTATGTTTTCCTTTTAAAATGGATAGGGTTCCTCATGGGGCCCTGAGCAGTTCATAGCCATGTTATTTAATGGGAAGTGGATAACATGGCTAAGAGCATTTGCTGGAAAATGCATGAATATCGCTGACTGTTCAGCGATATTCATGCATTGCGGCCGTTTTTTTTTGCATTTGCGAGCAGTTCTTAGCCATGTTATGCAATGGAAGGTGGATAACATGGCTAAGAGCATTTGCTGGAAAATGCTTGAATATCGCTGACTGTTCAGCGATATTCATGCATTGCGGCCGTTTTTTTTTGCATTTGCAAGCAGTTCTTAGCCATGTTATCCAATGGAAGGTGGATAACATGGCTAAGAGCATTTGCTGGAAAATGCATGAATATCGCTGACTTTTCAGCGATATTCTTGCATTGTGGCTTACCTTTTTAAATGGAAAGTGTTCTTCATGGGGCAAGTGTCTTGTAAATACGCTCCCAATTGCGCTGGGCAAATTTAGATTTTGATTATGGGAGTTACCTAGCCATGTTAATAGTGTCCCAAAAATGGTGCTAGGGCATTCCAGAAAACACTTTCATGTGTCTCAAGGACATTTTCAGTCATTTCTTCATGAATGCAGGTATACAATTGATTTATATGCTGTGTTTAAAAACGAATTTTGAAATCAATTACATTTCTGGATATGTACTGTTAGAGCTTCATAGGTTGTTTTGGGCCATATTTATAAGGCATTTGAGTGTCTGTGATGTTATGTTTTCCTTTTAAAATGGATAGGGTTCCTCATGGGGCCCTGAGCAGTTCATAGCCATGTTATTTAATGGGAAGTGGATAACATGGCTAAGAGCATTTGCTGGAAAATGCATGAATATCGCTGACTGTTCAGCGATATTCATGCATTGCGGCCGTTTTTTTTTGCATTTGCGAGCAGTTCTTAGCCATGTTATCCAATGGAAGGTGGATAACATGGCTAAGAGCATTTGCTGGAAAATGCATGAATATCGCTGACTGTTAATAATTAGTAGGGCATTAAGTTTTAGATGACTGTTATTCATTTACTGTTTGGTAATAGTGGTTAATAACATTTTTTAATACATTTTTCCACAGATTCAACTGCAGATTCTTTCATAGTTTGGAAAATGCCTACCAAAAATAGAACTAGAAAGGCGAGAAAACGTCAAAGACAGCAGGATGATGTTTTATTGCAGCAGTCCTCTTCCCCAAATACTTGTCAAAACACCAAGAAAGGTCCGGGTAAGAGCACGAAATCATTCTTAAGAAATATTTGTCATAAAAAAAGTATTTCTCCAAAAAATGTTTCAGTCCTCAAAAAGAAAAGCAATTTAAATGGAAAGGAGAGACCCATCAAAAATGTTACTGGTAGAGGAAGAGATAACTCTGTGCATGATAGTAGAAGGAAACAACAGTTTAGGGACATTCGACATCGAATGTTCCGTAATAGGATAATAGTTAATTTATTGAAAAATATTAAAAAAAAAGGCCAACAGAAAGCGGCATTTTATAAGAAGAAGAAAAATGTAGAGAAAATTATTGATCATGCTTTTGAAATTAAGCGAAAGTTGTTTATTTTGGTAATCAATAGAATTAGGAAACTAAGCAAGGTAATTTCTGATTTCAAAACTAAAAGTAGATGGAAGAGAGTAGTAAATCGTACTAACTTTTGTGAAGTTTTTTCCGGAGAATGGATGCATAGTTCTAGTTGTGAGGCATTTTTTAATGAGGAGAGTTATTTTCAGGATAATGATTTGGTGTTTGCAGTTGACACCAGTGGTCGAGCTTATGAAGTGAAGGATGGTTGTCCAGTTGAAAAAGAACAACTTGTGACAACAGAGACAGAAGAGGCGCTAAGTGATGAGGTTTTAGGAAGACGTCCTAAGGGTCCTGTGTACATTTGGAAGTGTAGTTCTATTTGCAGTGTGCGACAGGTTTCCATCAATTTGCTTTGTGATTTTATACGGACATTTAATAAGAAAAGTTTGAAGCAGAAAATGAAGTTGTTGCAAGATTTAGATCCTTGCAGAGTGAGACAAATGACAGGTTTGCGTGGTCATTCACTGGCTTGTCTTTCCAGGAGAGTATGCCAGAGTGTTTTTCATCATTTCAGGATGCTAGCAGTGTATCATAATAAAGTGAGAAAATTAGTGAGAATGTTGTATTATGCTAAGAGTCCAGCAATTATGCTTAAACAATTATGTGCTGCTCTTTTGCATGGTTCTGAAATAGATGTGAAGAATATTTGTGAAGAAATTGACTTTTGTTACTTTGGTAGTAGAGATGAGAATGTTCAAATTGACCCAGAAGTAGAGGGTTATGTTGAAGATAATATACAGGTTTCTAGTTCAGATAATTTTCAGAAGGAAATTGCCACGTTTCAGATGAAATCAAGTGAGAGGCCTAATTTCACTTGTGTATGTTGTCGACGCACTTATTATAAGAATCAGACTAAGTTAGTGGATTTATATGCAAAAACTGAAAGGGAAAATAATAGTGAATGGAAGGATTTTGCCACATACTTGATGGTAGAAAATTGTTTTGATTTGGGAGTGGATCAACGTGTGTGTACTTATTGTTGTAATAAATTAAATCAAAACCAGATGCCTGCTAGGGCAGTTCATAATAATCTGGAATTGGTTGAGATACCTTCAGAATTGAAGGATTTAAATACTTATGAATCTATTTTGATTCAAAGTATCCATCCCTTTCAGGCTATTGTAAGAATGGAGCCCAAGACAGGGAAGTTGCCTCCAGCAGATTTACAGAGAGGATTAAAGGGAAGAGTTGTTTATTTGCCTCTAGATTTGAACAAAAACATTAACACAATTGGAGTTGAGAAAGTGGAAGAGGAACCTCTGGTTATCTTGGTTAATGGGGTTCCGACAAAGAATAAGAAAATATGGCAAGATTTAGTGGATGTTAGGAAAGTGAAAAATGCAACTTTGTATTTGAAGAAAAATAATAAGTACTATAAGAATGTATATGTTGCAGAAGAGGAAGTAAGTGATGAAGAGGATAGCGTTTTGTGTGCTGGCCAAATTGAGAAAGTAGAGGTGTCTAATAGTGAAGAAATATATGAACATTATAGTGTTCATCCTTTGCATTCCAAGGAAGTCATGGGGAATGCTATTGAGTTGTTTCAAATGAAACAAGCCAAAGGGAGTCCCATTAGTGTTTGGGAGGAAAGTTTGGAAGCTCGGTGTTTCCCACAGCTATTTCCCACAGGTCAAGGAGGAAGATATGATGAGCGACCTCGTCAAATTCCTGCGTCTGAATACCGGACTTTACGATTGTATGCAGAAGATGCTAGGTTTCGTCAATGCATTCCCTATTTGTTTCATCTCCTGTTTGAAAGCGATCTGTCTGGACTGTCATATGCAGTGAACCACATCTTAAAAAGTGGTATACAGATGCGAAACATCTCGGCAAGTGACTTTATGCATAAAGTCAATGTCCAAGACAGTATTTTGGATTCTCACTTAATTAATCTCATGGCGTGTCAGCGTGGTACTAATGAGTACTGGTACCGTCGTCATGGTGATTTAAAATGTATGTTGAGGAACTTAGGAACTCCGAAATGGTTCCTCACTCTGAGCTGTGCCGAGTATGGCTGGGAAGACTTACTTGAATTTCTACGAGAGGCAAATGGAAATATTGAAAACATTGAATTCAAGACACCTGGAGAACTGTGTTCTTTGGATCCAGTGAATGTATGCAGGTACTTCAATCATAGATTTGAAGCTATGATGTCTTTCATCACAAATAAAAAGAATCCACCTCTTGGAGAGGTGTTGGATTTCTTCTGGAGAAAGGAGTACCAAGCAAGAGGTGCCCCTCATATACATATGTTGTTGTGGATCAAGGATGCACCTAAATTTGGAACAGATCCGGATGACTTAGTGATGAATTTCATAGAACAGTATTCTACGTGTGCTGTTCCAAACGCAACGGAGAAGAAAAGCCTAAGAGAACAAGTTCTACGTTTCCAAAGCCATCGTTGTGGAAAGTACTGTAGTCGTAAATTCAGAAACAAGGACAAGTTCTACACCAAATGTCGTTTCAACTTTCCACGACCGGTGATTTCTAAAGGAAGAGTGAACAGTTTGATGTCCTCGCTGCGACATAATGTGACGAGGAAATCACCCAAGAATACATACAATTTGAAAAGGAACGAAGAGTCCAAGTACATCAATGACTACAACCCAGTGATTTTGTCCATGTGGAATGCTAACATGGATATACAGTTTGTGGCTGACAACTGTATGGCTGTGGCTCGGTATGTGACATCTTACATCACCAAAAAAGAAAAGACAGAACTGAAGGATATGTGGGAGGACATTTCCCATGAAAAGAGCCTCAGCAAGAAGTTGTACAGTTTCAGTCTGAAGATGTTGTCGCATCGAGAAATCGGAGCTTACGAATGTTCTGACCGCTTGTCTTCAGCAAGTCTCTATGCCAAATCCAGGAGTATCGTTTGGGCAAGTCTTGGTCTTGCTGCAACACGAAATCGAGTTCTAAAACCTGTCCGGGAAATTGAGTATTTGGCGGAAAAGGAGCCAAACAGTACCGACATTTTGAAGACCAACATGTTGGATACATATTATCCAAATCGAAGCAGTCACCTTGAGAATGTTTGTCTATATGAGGTTCTACAAAATTATATATTCAAGAGGAACATCAAAGAAGATATTGAGAAAGGAGTGTATGCTGTAATTGGAAGTGAGGGATGTCTGGTCAAGCAAAGAAAATGCCAATTAGTAAACCATCGAAAATTGAGTGGCGAATCTCCAGAAAAAAAGGAGTTTTTCTATTTAGCACTTTTGCAACTTTTCAAGCCTTGGCGTGCAGAAGAGGAACTGCTTGGAGATTTCCTCTGTTACGAAGACTCTTTCAATGCAGCCAAGGAGTCCATAGAATGTCCTGCTTTTCCTAAATATCAAGAAATGCTTACTTTGGAAATTGAGCAGGAAGCAACGATTGCAGCCGAGATTGCCAGAGACAGTTCTCAGGACAGTCAGAGTTCTGTTTCATTGAGTCAAGATCCACTTGGAGGACCTATTATCGAAAATGAAGCTGCCACTGCTATGAATGAAGTAGAAAGAGCCATGGCACATGCTCAGGAGGATTCAGTTAACTTAGAAGACTTGGAAAAACAACTCAACATTGAGCAGAGGAAAATATATGATGAAGTTACCAAGGAAATTGAGCACGGATTAAGTCATGAGAAGAACGAGTGCTCATGTACATTGTTGAAGCCTGTCCGACTGTACGTGAGTGGAGAAGCGGGAACTGGCAAAAGTTTCCTCATTAAAGCAATTTCTTGTTATTTGCAGGAAAGGACTGAGTCATCGTTGTCTTGTGTTGTCACCGCTCCTACTGGACTGGCAGCACATAACATTAAAGGTATTACTTTGCATCGTCTACTGATGCTGCCGGTGGAGCATGACAACAAATTACAATACAACAAGTTATCTGGGGATGCTTGCTGTGAAGTTTCAAGAGTCTTGAGGAAAATGAAACTACTTATCATTGACGAAGTAAGCATGGTTTCCAATGTCATGCTTGCCTTTGTGCATTTGAGAATGCAAGAAGTACTTAAAACTGAATATGATGTGTTATTTGGTGGCAAACACATCATTGTTTTCGGAGATCTTCTGCAGCTGACACCAGTAAAAGGTCAACCTGTGTTCAAAATACTCACGCATGAAGATACCAGGAAGTGCCTAGGGAGCATTGGCAACGTCAATATATGGTTAAACTTCAATTATGCTGAACTGCATGAAAATATGCGTCAGGCAAAGGATGAAGATTACAAGAATATTCTACAAGATATTAGAATTGGAAAAGTGACCGAGCATGGGAAAGAAGCTTTAAATGCACGATTACTGACAAATTTATATCCCAAACAAGAGATTGTGCCTGAGAATATTTTTCAGAAAATTACTGAGAAGAAATCCGGGATATGTTTGATGCCAACTCTTGCAGAATGTGCCATTTTCAACAACAAAATGTTGAATTTAGAAAAGCAAGAGATTGTGAAACTTGAAGCTATCGACAAATTAGAGCATATGGGATCAACAATTATTTTATCAGACAATTTGAAATCAAAATTGGATTCATTAGAGAAGACTATATCCAAAACAGCGGGTTTTGAAAAGACTTTGAATGTGTGTTTAAATTGCCGAATCATTTTGAGAAGCAATTTACATGTAGAAAGAGGTCTGGTAAATGGATCAATGGGTAATGTTGTTGATTTTGAGAAATACAGAAATAGAGATGGAATAGAATTTTTAAGAATTAAATTTGATGGCATTGAGGAAGTACAGCAAATTGGTCGTTGTTCTGCTAGGTTTTTGCTTGTTAAAGACTTATATGTTCGCCGTAAACAGTTTCCTGTTTGCTTGGCATATGCGGTGACAATCCATAAATCGCAAGGTTTAAGTGTAGACTGTGCATTGGTGAATATTGGCAGTTCTGTGTTCAAGGAGGGTATGGCATATGTGGCATTGTCACGAGTTAGAACTTTATCGGGATTGTACTTGATTGACTGTGATGTCACAAACATTTGTGCGGATCTAGATTGTGTTAAGGAATACAATAGGTTAAGAAGAGAGTATGCGCCACATTTGCCTCAATATCCTTTGTTTGAGAAACGTGTGGTAGGCCGGAAACGTAGAAATATCAGTAATAGTAGGGAGGTTGTTGCAAAAAGACTAAAAGTCAATGAACCGAAAATTGTTACCAGAAAGAAAGTGGATTCTGTTGAAGATGTTGTCGGTTTTCAATTTGAAAACAGTTCTGGTGTCAACTGCTATGCAAATGTAGTGGTTAATGTTCTCTTTTAACTACAGAGTTTAAGAGAACAGATTCTGTTGAATTCAGAACAAATTTTATGCTGTTTGTTGAATTCTGTTTTCGAGAAATGTAGCAGTGATCGAACAAAAGTAGAAAGTGTGTCTGAAGTTCGTTATCTGTTAGATGAATGTTCAGGTCAAACAGACTTCTCTGAAAATAATCAGCAAGATTGTCAGGAGTTTTTAATGTATATGCTTGATGTATTGCAAGATGAGGGTGTAGATGTAGATCACCTGTTTGGGCTTTCTTATCAATGGCAGCATGACTGCGAGAACTGTATGTTATCAAGTACTACTAGTGTAGACTCAGAAAGATTTATATATTTAACTTTGCCAGACAGTAAATCAGTGTCCTTTAATAAGCTAGTAAATGCAGCGGATCACAACATGGAGTGTAGCCAATGTAAATGTGATATGATGTCAACATTATTTATACGTAGATATGGCCAGTATGTCATTTTAATGATCCAACGATGTAGGCCTGATGGATCAAAATTGTCAACTTTAATAAAAAAATTTGTGGCTTCTCAGCTGTCAATATCAGGGAGGACTTTTGTAACTGTAGCAATTATCTATCACAATGGTCCATCAACAACATCAGGACATTATACAGCTTACTTAAAGTCTGGAAACGGCTGGTCATTCTGTAATGATTCCGCTGTAACTTTCAAAAAAAAATTGCCGTTTGACCTTAAAAATTCTTACCTGGTGTTTTGAAAACCAAAATTTTAAGTAGAGAGAATGTAAGTCTGCAATGCTGTCTAGATTAAAAATCCAACTATATAAACTTGCTGCAAGTAAGTCTGCTTCATAGTAAGCAGTATCAGTGTCATAGGAAAAGGAGAACATGAGTGACAAAGAAGAGTAAGTTATTAGTAGTCCAGGATTGTGAAAATAATCTCAAATGTTTTCTTTTTGAAAGTTGCAAAAATAGAAAATGTCGGGATTTGATTGGAAGAATAACAAGACTTGCGAATCGCGGCAACATGATTTGGCCTAGTGGAAACATGTGATAGAATGAGAGAAGTCTTTTTTTCTATGTAACATATTTTTCGTATCGATGGAGGTTTTCTTTCAGAAAGTGGCGGGCTGAAAATATTTATAGCACAACAGAGTGGACGCTGTACATAGGAGATCCTTCGACTTTATTGAAAGTAAGTTAATTTTAAGGAGTTTTGAAATCAGATTTCTTAGCTTGTATAGGTTTTTTAAACACAGTCATTTTGATTGTGTTTTTTTTTCCCCGCTGTTACGTGATGAATACCTTCAAGTCACTGATTTAAGTGAAATTTGATACATTCTGAGAACAGCAAAAATAAACAATTTAACATGTATAATTAATGTTATGCTTTTTGTACTTATGATATACATTTAGAAATGTGAGGTAGATATGGAGAAGCTGAGTCTTCTGTAAGTGTCAATTTTAATGCTTACAGTGCTGTACTTCTGGGTACTGTTTTTTTTTAAAAAAAAGAAATAGGCCTCACCTCAAAGAAAGCTCTTGAAAGCACACATCTTATTTGCATCCTATAACAATCATTTAAAATGTTTGACACAATTTTATGATGGTTTTACATCTCTTTTGCGCTGTTATTGCATCACTATTGTGAGACATAAGCAATGCAAAAGAAGCATCATGTTTCAAAATAGGCCTCATTTGTGAGCAGTTCTTAACCATGTTCTCTTGTAATTACTCCTTTTTTAAAAAAAAAAAAAATTTGGGGTTAGCTCCCGGTTCGCGTACCGGAGAGCTAACCGGAAAGCGAACTAAAAAAAAACAGCTTGCCAGAGTGTTACACTTTCTAGCAATTTTTGTAAAAAGGGGAGGTAGTTCTGAAAAGAACTTTTTTTTTTTTTTTTTTTTTACTTTTTTGAACATTATTTCATTTTTTTGGATTTTTTGAACACTTTTTTGTTTTTTTTGTTGTTTTTTTAAAGGGAATGAACAGAAAGAGGTATTGAAAATGGCTCAACAGGAGCAAAAAAAAAAATTAAAAATTCTTGCGTTTGGAACATTGGTGTTTCTCGAAAGCCAGATTAATCAATTTCACGCTCATGTTAGCGCATGAAATTAGTGTTCCACAATACAAGCATGTCAGCTTTAGATGCACAACATTTTTCTGTATGTTGGGCACTGTTTCATTCGCCTCGGCCACTGACAGAGACAGATCAGAAGATGTTGAAGGCACCGAAGTTGGGGGGTTTTGTTGCAGGTCACGCATCTCTCCACGACTGTAGTTCATTGGATGCCACCTCTGCATATGTCCGTGCATTGTGTGATTTCCAAAGCTGTACTTTTTGTTTGTTCCTCGGGATAATTTTTTTTTGCAGATAAGGCACTTAGCATATCGTGCATTGACTTTTTTTTCGTCAGAAGGAATGCTAAAAAATTGCCATATAAAGCTTTCTTTCCGATGAGATACCCGGGGTAACTCTTCGACAAATTGTGGTCCCTCTTCTTCCTCTCCGTCTTCTTCTTCCTCTTCCTCCTCTATGTTTCCAATAAATTGTGGAGGGGGTCCTCTCTTCCTATTAGGAGATGGGGGTGGTGGTGGTGGGGGTGCAGAAGCTGAAGCTACTATTGAAGCCATCACAGAAAAAAATCAGGTCTTCCTTTCACAAAGTTGAAAGTCAGAGTGAGAAAAAAGGTGGGGGCTTTCATCATTTGGGAAAAGAAATAGTTCTAAACCAATGAAAAGTGTTATTTTTAGGTCACATGACCTAGTTTTACATCATTAGGAAACCGAAAGTGAAATGAACCAATGAAAACTTTAATAAACAAGTCACATGACCTGTTCCGCTCACGTTACGCGGAGCGCGCCGCGCCTCGGATAGCTTCCGGTTCGCGGTCCGGAGCACTTCCGGGAGCGCTAACGCGGCGCGTCATAAGACGCATTACGCGACAACGTGATACGTCGCGCTTCCGCGACGCGTCACAGTTGCGCTAACGAAACGTTTACCGGTTCGCGTACTAGATCGCGGCATCAAGATGAGCTAACGGAAAGCTTCCCGGTTCGCTTACCGGAAGCGGAGAAAAAAAATATAAAAAAAAAAATTATCAATAGACATCTAAAATATATTTTTGGATTTAAAGAAGAATACATTTTACAGCTACAAATGTTAGCTTTTAAAAAACCAATGAAATTCACAGAAAAAACCATAGGTTATAGACCATATATAGTTAGGAATTTGCATTTACAAAACCTTGAAAATTCACTGAAAAAACCATAGGTTATAAACCATATATAGTTAGGGATTAGCATTTACAAAACCTTATTTTACTCGCATAAAACCATTGAAATTCCATATATAGTTAGATGCGCTAACTATATATCGCGCACCCGCAATCCACTGCTGATGATGTCACATATTACATCATTCATGACATGGTCAGTGACATCACTGATGACATCACTGATAACAACTCAAATGACATCACTGATGACATCTCAAATGACATCACTGATGACATCACTGATGACAACTCAAATGACATCACTGACAACATCACAGATGACATCATTCATGTGTTAATACGATGAACCTCTACAGACTCTGATATATCCTTAGATACACTCAGTGAAAACAGACACTCACAGATTGTCACTCATCCATGGAGTTACTCATACACCTAGACAGTCATGCAAAGAATCAATCACACCTCCAATTCCTCAACTATACAGTTATACACACCTTACTTATTGAAACATATTCTAACACATATTTACTCTCTTATATAATCCCTAATAAAAGTTCACAATGATCCATACAGCCACTCACACATTCACTGGCTCTAATGCACAGTTATTTATATATGTTAACTCTCACATGTACTGTGTTTTACATATGTACTTACTTTGACATGTAGCACTGAGATATCCATTCACTCACCAATACACTCATGCACACAGTCAACCGCCCATACAGCTGTTTCCACATGCACTTTTGAAACCATACATCTAGTGAATCAACTGCTCACACATCTATGCACAGAGTCACACACCTCCCAGCCACTCACACATATACTCAGTCTCCCATACAAATACTTGAGCAACCAATCAATAACCCATATAGTTATTCATATAGCTACTGATCAACACATGCAGCAGTTTACAGAACAACAGATATAATGATGCACAAATTAATACTGTTTAATCACTAACCCATGCACTCAGTGAGACACATTTAATCACTCCCTCATACAATCAGTCATGCACCTACTAAATCCTTCATCCAGACATTCATACATCCACTCATTCTTCAATATGTAAGACATATTTTAACTTTACAGAAACATACAGTCACTGGATGTTGTGATCAGTGATGTCATCAGTGATGTCACTGACCATGTCATGAATGATGTAATATGTGACATCATCAGCAGTGGATTGCGGGTGCGCGATATATAGTTAGCGCATCTAACTATATATGGAATTTCAATGGTTTTATGCGAGTAAAATAAGGTTTTGTAAATGCTAATCCCTAACTATATATGGTTTATAACCTATGGTTTTTTCAGTGAATATATATATATATATATATATATATATACACACACACAATAAAATAATAAATATTAAATATATTAAATACTGAAATGTATTTAAAAAAGTGAATTTAGTATACATATTAACAAATATAACAAATAAACTTAATAAAAAAAAGTTCAACACATATACATAAAAATGTATATATATACTTGCTGTATTACTGCCAGAGCAGTCCCCTTGCCTGCGACATTGATGCCGTCTGTTGCAGCAGCAGCAGCCACTTTATTTACAATCCTTTTTCTTGTTCCACGATTGTTTCCATGAAATCAAGGACAGCACATCAGGAAACGGCAAAAAAACTTTATTGTGCACTAGCTTTCAAGGACGACACGTTTTAGCGTTTGCCTTCATCAAGTTACTTCCTGTACCCCAATCTACCATAGAAATAGGTTATCATGGTTTATCGACATAGACAAAATACTTGATTGCAACATTTCATGACGGCTTTGCTGTGAATTATTACAAACCCAAATTCATTAATTTGTTGTTATAAGCAACAATTTAGGAATTGCCACAAGGAATAATGAAGAATCTATCAATTTAAAGGAATTGGCTTAAAGAATGTGCAAATGGCAACAAAGCAAGGATATCTCAAGCAGAATACGTTCACTACCGTATATACTGTTGTACCGTGGTTCCTATAATTCATACATGATTTTAAAACCTCATTTGTGACTCCAATTTAATCATAGATGACTTGCAGTTTATACTGCTTGTGTCATTCTGTGCCACCATATCTCATCCTAATCATGAATGCCTGCGAGTCTCACTACCATACGGGACTCGTGATCTTAATATGTGTTTTTCATATTCGGAACATCATAGACTTTTAACCACATGTTGACTCATTCAGTGCCCCGTCCTTTATATTACTAAAATTACATCAATTCAACCTTCTGGGCAATACCACTATTTCTGTCATTCACCATTGTATCCTTACTGGGGTACAAGTTGTATCCTTCAAGAGTGCAGGGTATATGAGGTGTGATGGGACTGTGATGGTGTTTGTAAATAATTTAAGTGTTGAATATGTAAAGGGAGAGGGTGTATAAGGACGTAATGGACGTGTTCAGAACCTTGCAAGGGTTCCCAATTGAGACTCCACAATTGTGGCGGTTGCTCCTGTAAGTTCCTAAATAGGAAACTTGTTCCATCTAGCAATAAACTATTTTCCTGTCCCAATTAAAATGTGAAAATAAAATACAAAATATAAGTTAATTTTAACTAAAATACCAACATAATTCTTTTGGGAAGGTTAATGATATTGGTATGTAACCTAATGAGAGTGTATCAGTTTTTTATTGGCCTATATGTATTGCAAGCTACTCCCCTCTATTGAGCCTTCTCGGCACTTTACAATCCAAAAACAAGGATAAACCTGGATTCGAGGATTCTTAGGCGTTTCTCACGGTCCCCACCTAAAATGTGCTTCGGTATTCTATCCACCCCAAAGAACTGTAAACTGCTGTTGTTACTATTGTGAAATTTTGTGTAGTGACGTGCCAAAGGATAATTGTGGTCACAATTTGTGATGGCACACAGATGTTGCAGAATTCTTAACTTGAGTGGGAGTTTAGTATTGCCTACAGACTGGAGGCCACAGGGTCACTCCACCAAGTAGACAGTAAAGTCACTGTTACAGTTGATCATATGTTTTATTGATCGCTTCTGTTTGGTACTCGTGGTGTATTCTTTGCAGTTCCTTCCATTATTATTATTATTATTATTATATTTAATTTTATACAGCGCGTAGCTACCCGGAAGTTTCCCGGCGCTTACCAAAAAAAGAGACGACAGTTAATTGCAGAAAAGGTCTTTAAAGGATCTAAAGGGTCTAGAGGTTCCTAAAATTCATACATGATTTTAAAACCTCATTTGTGGCTCCAATTTAATCATAAATGACTTGCAGTTTATGCTGCTTGTGTCATTCTGTGCCACCATATCTCATCCTAATCATGAATGCCTGCGAGTCTCACTACCATACGGGACTCGTGATCTTAATATGTGTTTTTCATATTCGGAACATCATAGACTTTTAACCACATGTTGACTCATTCAGTGCCCTGTCCTTTATATTACTAAAATTACATCAATTGAACCTTCAGGGCAATACCACTATTTCTGACCTGCTTTACACATACCACATGTGGTAATGCCATTGGGCATTTTCAACCACTGTGATTGTGTGTCCTCAATGCGATAACTATGGACTAATTTGTCTCTTAGCGATTTGGCTCGTCTGTTGGTTACCTGTGGCCCGGCTCCTATGCGTTCACCTATTATAGGGTCTGCCGCTAACAGGTTTCCAATGTTTCTTCATAACTGCTAGTGTTTTGTACCTGCCTCTTTCTGGCACTGGTGGATGGTTTAAATAACAGGTCGTGCTGTGGTAGATCCCTCACTTTGTTTTTGGCTATCGCTAGGGTTTCCTCCTTATAGCCCCTTTCTTTAAACCGTGTTAGCATGACCTGTTGTTCCTTGAGGTAGTCATTATTGGTACTGCAATTACCGCGAGCCCTTAGCAATTTTCCATAGGGTATACTATGTTTTAATGGGGCTGCATGGTGACTCGCCGCATGCAGTACTGCATTCCCTGCAGTTTGCTTGCTGGATAGGCGGGTTGTAATTTCGCCTTCTCTTATTTCTACTGCTATGTCTAAGCACTCACAGTAGCTGGGACTCATGACAAGTGCATACTGCAGCTTCAGATTATTCACATCTAGTCTCCCGATGAATTCACTAGCTAGGTTTTCTGGACCATTCCATATAAGGAACAAATCATCAATGTATCTGATCCAATAAGTATGTGGTCAGTATACACTTCTAAATTCGCTAGGCTGGGGGCAAAACATGTGCCAATTGCGGTACCAGACCGCTGTCGGTATACCGACTTTTCAAAGAGAAAGATATTTTCCTGAAGGCAGAACAGCATCATTGATTACAGCATTTTGTTATGTTCTCAGTGATCTTTGTGTCTATTTCTTAAGAAATGCATACACGCTGCCACCCCTTTGTGTTGGTCAATTCATGTGTATAATGAACACACATCCAAACTAATCATTACGTATCCCTCCTCCCACCGTACACCATGAAACCGCCGATGAAAATCTGTACTGTCTTGGTAGTAAGATCCCAAATTGGATACATATTCAGATAAGAAGACATCCAAGAATATAGACGTATTCTCCAATAGTCCCCCATTGGACGGGACTATTGGGCTCCCTGGTGGTGAAGTGGCATTTTTGTGAATCTTCAGAAGGAAGTGTATGCAGGGTATGCATGGTTTGTCTGTTCTTAGAAACTTATACTCATCAGTGTCAATTAATCCTTGATGGTACCATTTGCCTAAAGGTCTATGGCAATCCTGGATGGTTTGTTTGTATATGTCCCAATCGCTAAGCTCATAGCATGTCTCATCTGTTAATTGCCTCATTGCTTCTGCTCTATAATTTTTTTTAGCTCATCACGATGACATTGCCCCCCTTATCGGAGGACTTTATCACAATGGTTGGGTCTTCTTCCAAAGCTTTCAGGGCTCCTCTTTGTTCCTTCATTAAGTTGTCCGAATTGGAATTTCTAAATTTGGTTCTTGTTTTCTTTGGTTCTGTGATAATTGCTGAGCTGTAGGCCTAAATATCATTGTAAGGAACATTGGGATTAAACCTCGATTTCATTTTAAGTCCACTATGTTTTTTTTGTTTATTTAGAATGCCACAGGATTGTAGCATTAAGTGGTCACTTCTCTCATGATTGTCTCCTATTTCTAGTTCGTGCATGACCCTCAATAGTTCTATATCTTGTTCTTGTAAATCAACAACATTTGGATTTTCTAATGTTGTGTTGGGCAACTGTTTGGATCTGGTACGCGTTTCAAACATTTTCATAAGTTTTAGTTTTTGAATATATAAGAACAGGTCAATTCCTGTGTCAGTATAATTCAGATTGTTGCTTGGGCAAAAGGATAGTCCTAATTGTAGAACCAAGATTTCCACCTCACTTAGAATTCTAGTGGATAGATTCACCACTGTTTTGTTTATTGTTGAATACTGGGTTCCAGCAATTGTTCCCTTTGGATTCCTGTGTTTCCTTTTTTCTTGATCTCCTTTGTTTATGGTCCCTCGTCCTCTTACTCTTTTTGTCCCCTTTCCTTTTGTTTGTCCTCTCGTTTGGGTCTTGCTCACTTGGCTTTGTTCCTTTTTCTGCTTCAGTATTTGGAATTAGTGGAGAAAAGTGAGAGGACGTGACCCTAAAGGGACCCCTGTACTGCGTTCTTCAGAATTTGTGCTAATATCTGAGCTCGAGC